>NC_135025.1:2421622-2502157 GCF_051020955.1 Megalopta genalis
TTTCTGCTTATAAGCTGAAGGACAATTAGGTACAATTTACTGTATATGTATATCATTTAACTAATTAGAAGTGCTAAGAGCCTTGCTCCTCGTTCTTATAATTGTTCACAATCGGAAACTATAAAAATAAGGTGCGAGGCTCGAACAATCGTATCTCCTCTTCCCAAATTATGCATTTCTGCTTATAAGCTGAAGGACAATTAGGTACAATTTACTGTATATGTATATCATTTAACTCATTAAAAGTGCTAAATGTCGCAGCATACGTATGTACGCGACATAAAGCGACGATAAAGAATAAATTTCGAGAAAATGAAAGAGAAGTCTTTCCAACAATCATTATTCGAATCGCGAGATCGTGCGTCGGAAACAACGAACAAAGAAAAAAGAAAAATCAGTATTTGATCATATTAATACTCTCGGGTAGACATGACCATGAGAAGCAAGCGATCCGTGTCGATAGATCGATATCGATTTGTGAAGTCGACGGTGAGGCATTAAACAAAGGTGACGCCACTCGCTTGGCTAACAGAAGAATTCGGCACTCGGGGTGGCTATCTCTTTACAATCTCTGGGTCGACTGTTCTGTCTCGTATAAAAGTCGTGCGGATTGTGCCCGTGAAATACGCGCGCTTGATCATCCCATTTATAATATCTGCTCGTCCTTTTTGACAATTTCGAGCTCGGAATTATATTTGTTCATGATTAATTGAATAATAAATCTGGAATTTAGAAGACAATTGAGAGAGAGAGAGAGAGAGAGAGAGAGAGAGAGAGAGAGAGAGAGAGAGAGAATGTGTGGAAGAGAAACAATTATTATTAATCTTTTCACACTTTTTCACATAATTTTCCACACTGCGAACAGTTCTATCAGGATTGTCAACTGAGCAACATCTTTCCGGTTTGAAATTGCAAATAATGTGACGATGCAATAAATGAAAATTAAATTATTATGTGTTATTAAAATATTATAATAATACAGACTTGTGAAAGGAGCTAGCTGATATCCAAATCTAACTATTAAACGAGAAGTGACGTTTCTGAATACAAAAACTACTTCACTCCTTCCTAAGGAAAGATGGAGAATGATTAATATAATAATAATTAAAATACAATTAGATTAATATAATAATAATTAAAGTAGAATTAGATTAATATAATAATAATTAAAAAAGAACTCGAATATAAATGGAATCGAAAGAACTGATCTATAATAATCGAATGTGGCGCAAACGTTTCGCGATGCCTACAACGCAGACATTTATGAAAAATAAAAATCATATGCATCGATCGCAACCAATAGAATTCGAATTAAAAGTTATCTCTTCTCTGAATAATATTAATAAATCTGTAACAATGCAATGGCATCCTTGAATTGTTTCTGATGTTTCTGCTATTTTCTAATTCGTCTACAGATTTTCATCAGACACGCATAAAATCCACGGTTTACCAATAATATTTTAAAAATGTATATAAAAATATATATATCATTCCGTGAATCTTTGCGGAGAAGCCGATATTATGATGTTTTTAACTAATTATACCCCCCGCCTTCCCCGGGGAAGCTGTCAGAATCGAAATTGGCTTATTGAACGTGATCATCTTTGAATTCTTATCAAGTCCTCGCATGCGGCTCCCATCGTGGTAATCGGTCAAACGCAGATCAGTCAAAGGTATAATCCCGCAGAACTCGTGGGAGCCATGTTCGGTGGACACCAAAGAGATTAGGCGACTAGAAGGAACCATCCTACGCGCCCTTGGGATAGGATCTCTCGGCCTGGCGCTTTAAACCCCGAACTATCGGCTCTCGATCTTGTCTTTCTCCTAATTCCTCGTACGCGAGGATACTTAAAAATCTTCGATTGTTATCACATTCTCCGGTGCCCGAGCCCTTTCGCTTTCTTTCTCGAACGCTGTGTTCTACACCTTGTAATCAACAGAATTGTTCGCAGAGAAGAAGAATCCTCTAAACATATTCTCTTCAGGGAACCATTCGAGCCGTTTATTTTGTAAGTGGCATAAGTCACTTTACCGTAATGAAAAGTGGTGATTTTTTAACCCCTCGCCGCAATTTTGACGAGTCTCAGTCGTCACGAAAATTTCAAGCAATAACTTATCGAGTATAAATGTTAGTCTGTCCATTAAAATTGGAATAAAAATTAAGAATCCCTTGTCATCGATATTTAAGCATCTCAATAAATTTCAGCACACGATAAGCATCAATTTTCTTTCCCTTCTAAGAGATTATTGCAGTTGAAAAATTTCTGGTCGCGGTAATTGCGAAGAAACTGGTACGTCAAGAGGTTGTTAATGTTCATACGAAATTATCTATACTGAGAAAAATATCAGTATCCAACAAATACAAGTAAATCTTCTCGAAAGTTAGCATCCATATTTTGAAACGTGTTCAAACGCAAACCCTTAAATATATCGACTTGAAAACAAAGCGAGACTTATGCCACTTTCAAGATAAACGGCTCATGTTTGATCTCGCGAAATTCCGCCCGAAATGAACAAATCGTAAAAACGATCATAGCAAACCCATAATAGCCCGTACACTTGAATCGACTATTAGCGAATGAGATTTTCATTACGACGATGGTTTTAAAAAAATGACCTTTTTTCGGAGCAAACACCCACCGTGCGACGCGGAGAGAAAAAGAATCATTGAACGTCGATTTCCTTCGTGCCGCGGCGCGGCGCGGCGCGGCGCGTTTCGGTCGATGGTCACGGAGAGCATTTAAGGATCCAGGAGATTCGAGGCTACGAGAGCTCATCCATACTATGGTCACCGACAATGACGTTGCACCGCCGTTCTGGGCGGGTAGCCCATCAGACTTCTCGACGTTCTTTCTCTCGTCCCTTTTCCCTCCCTCTCTCTCTCTCTCTTTCCTGGCCGTCTCCTCGTCTCTTCGTTCTTCTCACGACCTTCGGTAGTCGGTGTGTTCCTTCCTTCTTTTTCCGCGTCGCTATCTGGCCGCTTCGTCTCTTGGATTCTTCCTCCACGAAGATCGCATTGTTCCAGCGGGTTCCACCTTTGTGAAGGCGCATCCCGATCGAAGCCGAACACGCCGATCCACGGGCCACGGTCGCGAACAGCCGAGAACAAAGGGAACTCTAGTCACCTGTCCTACGTTACCCTAACTTCTTTCGCCGCGTATTGACAACCATTGTTTCCGGAGCGTAATTTCGAAGATAGTCTCGGCCGCCGTCGGCGGATTACTCCGTGAAAGCCCTGCGGAGACCCTTTCTTTTAGGGAGAAGAAAGCCCAAGTTGATTCATCGCGCACCGTTCACGTCGATTTCCGCGCGCACGCATTGTCGAAAAGCTAGTTTCCGCTCCGTATTAACCCTTAAATGCGTATTGGTGCCAATCGTCTACGTTCCAGTTCCACTTGATTTTATTCGAAAACCTGAGTACGCGCGTTTCCGAACACACGTTGATAACGATAGACGATAGACCGTGTGTGAAATAAAAGGCTTGACGTTACTTTCGGCGAGTAAGTTGTATGTTTTTTGACATTCGAATGCGGTGGGTGATAACTTCCAGGTTGCAAAGGATTTTCACGGACCGAGTGCATCGAATGCAAGGTTGCTTCGTGTCGCAACAAAAATTGCAATCGCTTTGCCGCATTTCGTTTATAAATAATGTGAAAATTGCTATACTAATAGATAATATGAATACGTGACTCTTTGTTTACGTCTACGATAATTTTAGTAATAAACGCGTATCGTTGCCAAAAGTCTACGTACAACTTTTTTTCAAAATAAATACTCGATATTATTACCTAGATTTTTTTATTTATTTTCTACGTAACCTATGACTACATTCCTATAAAAAACGATTTTTTAAGATTCAAAACAAAAAATCATGCATTTAAGGGTTAAGCCTCAAGCCTTCCGCGATCGAGCCGAACTCGGCGTTAACTTTTGCCCTAATAGTCTAATAAATGAACTGTCTAATAAACGAACACTCTTCGATGGATGAACGGTTTTCCTGTTATATAAAGAAAATATAACGTTCATCATAACTTTTACGCGTGCGAAGTATACGTTCTTTCGATCAAATAAAATATCTTATCTTCGGAGATACATGTGCGATCTAACATAATGTGAATATAAATAAAAATATTATTTTCCGTTTAAAATACCATTTCGCCCAGCTCTGCAACATCCACGGGATTCTCGACTTTTTCCATTACGGTCGATTATAACTGAAGCACGCCGGAGCCGTTTTCGGACCGATTTCGCAGCGTGAAAAAAGCTTCGATTTGCCCGATCCAGGATCTCGTTAGTCGTCGAATTCGATTGCGACACTCCCGCAATCGGATCACAAGACGATCGTCGACTTTACGTGACTGGCACGAATTTTGAATTCTTGGTGGGGCGTAAGATTTAAACGATCCAGTTTCCATTACGGTGACTGGCTTTCCCGGCCGAGCGAGAAAACAGACTTCTTCGATCGGTTTAATAGAATGTCGACGGCAGAAAAAGAGAGGGAGGGAGAGAGAGAGAGAGAGAGAGAGAGAAAGAGAACAAAAGAGAGAGAGAAAGAGAACAAAAGAGAGAGAGAGAGCAAAAGAGAGAGAGAGAGAGAGAAAGAGAACAAAAGAGAGAGAGAGAGAGAGAGAGAGAGAGAGAGAAAGAGAACAAAAGAGAGAGAGAAAGAGAACAAAAGAGAGAGAGAGCAAAAGTGAGAGAAAGAGAGAGAGAGAGAGAGAGAGAGAGAGAGAGAGGGAGAAAGAGGGAGAGAGGGAGAAACGGAGACAAGGGTGGAGAAATGGAAAAAGAAATATGGGCATCAAGGAGAGGAGACACGATTGCGTAATCCAGCATGCAGTAGGAGGGAACCATCTAAAGTGTATTCATAAAACCATTAAAAACGGCGGCCGTTCATTTGTTCGACGGGACGCGATCACCGCGCGGAGGGTTCGCCGAAATGATAGATGCGTGCGGCGCATCTTCCAGCAGCTCCAGTACGAGGGGCGCCATCGATGGACCAAATTCGAGGGAAGAGGATTAGGGTGAGGGAGAAGAAACCCGGTTGGCCGCGTGACCGTTCGGGAGAGAGAGAGAGAGAGAGTGAGAGAGAGAGGGAGAGAGAGAGAGCGAGAGAGAGAGAGAGGGAGAGGGAGAGGGAGAGAAGACGAATAAAAAGAGAGGGGATCCCAGAGCCGGAGAGATTGGAGCAGCATGGCAGAGGGATTCCGAGGGACGTATTGATGGTCCTGGAAATTGAAAACGCGCCCAGCGAACCGAAGTGGGCTCAGCCTCCGTCTCTTCCCTGATTATTTCTGTTGGATGAAATTTCTGGGCAAAATGGCGGACGCCTCGTGACATCGCGCTCGGAAATTCCGTAACGGGTCGCTCGGTCTTCGCGATCTTTAGCGGCTTTTTTTGTAGTTCTACTCGCATTTGGGAGGCAATTGTTTCTTTCGATCATTTACTTTTTTGACTTTGATAAAATCTCTTTTTATTTGGTCTGTGGAGTTACGTGTAAGAACACGAATCACTTTTGGCGATTTCATGGTAGTCATAATTATAATGATTCAAATGTTTATATAGACGGCTCAGAAGCCGATTAGTGTTAAAAGTGCGTGAACTTTAAAAGTAAGAGGAATAAGGATCTTGCAAATTAGCTGTGAGAAAATAACGCGAACTAATAATGCCATTAAAGTGCAATTTTTATTATAAGACGACAGACGAACGAACTTAAGCAGAAGAAATATGTCAATGTTTTATTTTATATAGACGGCTCAGAAGCCGATTGGTGTTAAAAGTGCGCGAACTTTGACAGTAAGATATAAAATGAGGATATAAATAAATATAAATATAGATATAATAATATATATCTATATTATAGATTATATATTATAGATATATAGATATCTATATATCTATAATATCTATAATATAGATATCTATATATCTATAATATCTATAATATAGATATCTATATATCTATAATATCTATAATATAGATATCTATATATCTATAATATCTATAATATAGATATCTATATATCTATAATATCTATAATATAGATATCTATATATCTATAATATCTATAATATAGATATCTATATATCTATAATATCTATAATATAGATATCTATATATCTATAATATCTATAATATAGATATCTATATATCTATAATATCTATAATATAGATATCTATATATCTATAATATCTATAATATAGATATCTATATATCTATAATATCTATAATATAGATATCTATATATCTATAATAATATAGATATAAATAAGGGTTTTGCAAATTAGCTGCGAGAAAATAACGCAAACTAATAATGCCACTAATAATGCAAAGTGCAATTTTTATTATGAGACGACAGACAAACGAACCTGAGCAAAAGAAATATGTCGACGTTTTATTTTAGGAAATACAATACCGTCTGAACAATTTTGTTCAAATCATTCCGTGGCCGATACGAGTGTGCTATCTATTATTGTCTATGTAAGAAATCGCGACTGTATTGATGCACCGACCGAAAGATCCTGTGATAGAGATGTGCCTGCACCGCGTAACTGCTTTGCAAAGGAGAGTGATTTACACTGATTTGCTTCCGAACCGTTCATGTATTGATCTATTTCTCATTTCTTTCAGCCTGCCTTCTTCAGATCGATGTTAACTTTCTTGTAGGATGTAATACGAATAAGTAACAGTTCGAACTGTCTACTAGGTTTGTCTATTAGAGTACTTGTAACACTCAATCAAAATTTGACCCATCCATCGAAGGAAATGATCGTTATGCAGATATTAGCGAGCATCTTTAGACCGTGTATTTAACATTTAACTATTTAAGAATTCATTGTAACGGCGGTTTGAACACAATTTTTATTTCATCGGGTTCTGCTTTTAAGCTAGATTCTTCTATTACAGCTCACTTCTTGATCGTAAATTATTGATAAATTCGACCATATTTGGTATATCACTATTGTATTATGTATTATTATAGTTAATTATTATAGGTATTATAGCTAACAAATTCTGATCTTATTGAAGTCAGTAGAACTTATTAAATAACGCGAAGTACATCTAACGAAGAATATCTAATTTCGTTAACTTTCAAGCTATTCAAGCAAATTCATCCACTATTTTTTTATTCACTATTCAAGCAGACTACCACTATTTATTTATTTATTCACTATTCAAGCAAATATACTAAACGTTATGGCGTAATTTTTCGCATAGTTGTAATTCTAATGCAAATACGGTTCCCGATTTTGAAGTACAAAAATTTGCTTTAATCGAACGGACTTACGTTGGAGTACTCGTGCCAAGAATTCCTATAGCGATCGTTCAACGGAGAACAAAAATTCGATGAACTTACAAATTTCGAGTTAAGAGGGTCACAATTGTGAAACCAGGTCAAAAGTGCCAGGGATCGGCGCCACGCGAAATCGAAAAGATGACAGGTTACGAATTATTCGCGGAATCGTGACTGGCAGCAACCTGGTGACTTCAATAGAGTATTCGACAGTCACGGTGGCCCATTGATTTCATACTTATTTGCTGGAATTCGTGATGTATTGTTGGCCGTTGAAGTCGTTCCTTAAAATACACGTGCTTACCGAATATCTAGAAAATTTTAATACGATACAAAAAAGTCTCGAGAAAAATGTAGGTATCTATATTTTGAAAAAAAGACTACCTACCATGAAAAATGTTGATCTTCCACTCTCTGTTTCATTAACCTTCCGACGATGACTGGATCTATTTCGATTGAACATCGAAATTGTCATTCGACTGCGCAAGTTCGAACGATTCAATTAAGCGATGCTGTTACCATTGCAAACAACGGACAGATTAATATATTTGCAAGAAGTGTTTATTGGAAATTTCAAATATAAAACAGTAAAGATATTTGAAGAATTTAAAAAGGCTATTGGCATTACTTCTAACTCGATAAAATAATGAAAGAAAGGAAATCTCCGTTTGGTCCAATATTTTATTCGTGGTATCGAATTCTTAAACAATGGTTTCACACAAGAAGAAGTCTCTTTAAACATACATTTAAAAACTTGACGAACTTTCCTATTTATTCCAAAGGAGAAGATACGTTGTCCAAGGGTTGAATAAATTCGGACTTTAACGATATTTTGCAACTAAATGCCTCGATGATTTCTTGACTAATGGATGTATAAGAGATCCCTTTATAAATATACCTACAAAAATGAACGAATAAAATAACGAATTTTCCTAATATCTGCAGAAAAAGTCCGCTAGCTGGGGGCTGAATAAATTACGACGTCGACGTAGCTTCGCAAAGAAATGCTCAATGAATTCTTGACTAATGGGTCTATAAGAAGCCCCTTCAGGAACGTATCTACAAAACTTGATGAACGAATGATCATATAGTAACTGTTCATATAATAACATAATAATAATAGTAATAATAATAGTAGTAATAATAATATAATAATAATAGTAGTAGTAATAATAGTAATAGTAATAATAATAATAGTAGTAATAATAGTAATAGTAATAATAATAATAGTAGTAATAATAGTAATAATAATAATATAATAATAATAGTAGTAGTAATAATAATAACAGTAATAATAGTAATAGTAAAAATAATAATAAATAATAGTAAAATAGTAATAAAAATAATAATAATAAAATAGTAATAGTAATGATAATAATAGTAGTAATAATAGTAATAGTAATAATAATAATAGTAGTAGTAATAATAATAACAGTAATAATAGTAATAGTAAAAATAATAATAAATAATAGTAAAATAGTAATAAAAATAATAATAATAAAATAGTAATAGTAATGATAATAATAGTAGTAATAATAGTAATAGTAATAATAATAATAGTAGTAATAATAGTAATAATAATAATATAATAATAATAGTAGTAGTTATAATAATAACAGTAATAATAGTAATAGTAAAAATAATAATAAATAATAGTAAAATAGTAATAAAAATAATAATAATAAAATAGTAATAGTAATGATAATAATAGTAGTAATAATAATAATAATAGTTATATATAACATAACATTTACGGATATCATAAAAATGGGAGCGAGAGACGTCTATAACTGAAATCGGCAATTACTTAATTACCAACCCAATAAATTCCAACATCGATGCAGTTTTCAAAGTGTTGGCTCCACGGTGAACCTGTTTAGACACGAGAGAGAGAGACATTGGTGCGAATTGTTTTCGGCTTGCTACCGGGCCGCTCTTAATTTCGGTTCGTAGAAGTTGGTTGATCGAAGCGCTCCGGGATTGATCGAACTTTGTATTCATAACCCCGGGTCTTCGGATAACGCACCACTCAACAACGATACATCACGCAGAATGAAAAAGAGACTGAAGCAACGGCGGAAGGGTATGAAAAGCGGCAGGTAGAATGGGTAGAAGAGAGAGAAGCTAGCGGTGGTTGGATAGCCACTATCAGAGAGTCCCTATGATTAATGATCGACTACAATGCTGTTTTCATTAAACTCATTTCACTGCAGCTCGTATATAACACTGACATGGCCGACCTATGGCCTCGAGCGTATCAGCGCCCTTTGCTCCTTTCTCACGTGGCCGTTAGGATCCCTTGATTATGACGTTTCTATGATCGCCAACCTTGACGGGGTCCCTCGAATCCCGTCCAATTAAATTCGATCATTCCCGCGCGAACCACGCGATCATGTTGAATTACGCGCACGCGAGAAAGCGCGTTGGATTTCGAGTCAAAAGCGATCGCCAAATTTCGGGACGGCTTCGTTTCTTCTTCAACAAGCTTTCGAATGCAACGTGTTCATTGTCGATTGTTTTCTGTAGAGCTTATTCAATCTCGTTGATATTTTTCCGGCGAATTTCGAACCCAGCGTTCGTTGCGCTACAAAATGGCCGACACACTTGTTCGTTAAACGTTATAAAATTAACCGTCTGCAGTCAGGAAATTTTCTCAAATCAGATATCCATAATTTGATTCATTCGTGTTTGTATTTATTCGTAAAGTGAATTCTAAATAATTATTACAGTAAAGTGGTATTTGGCGTAAAATTGCATGGATGAAACTCGTATAAAACAACACAGTTTTTAGTTTTGAAAGTGTCGCTTTCTGAATTTTTATAATATACATGTAATAAACTTTTCCTGCAACTAAAGTTATAAACTAGATTTATGAAATTTATTTCTCCATCAAAACTGGATTTTTCATTTTTATATCATTTCTGAAAAAAAGTATTCTGCATTTTTATATTCAAAGTATAAATAGTGGAATATCAGGACGAGGAAATTGTTTTTTGGCTCTACGAGATGCAAGGAGGTTTGAAGAGTAATTGCTGTGATTAGAACGGATTTGTTATGCATTTGTGGTGTGTATGCAATTAATCTTCGCTTCCAGAAAGATACGAAGGAGTTCGATTCACAAGAAAATGATCCGTGGGCAGGTCTTCCTTACACCGTCGATCTTGAAACAGGTATGTATAAGTATCGTTTTAATTATCTTCGAACTACTAGGTGACAAAATTTAACCGAGTTAAATTGTCAAGAAATTATTTTTGAAAACAGAACGGAGCATAGTAATATTGAGAACTCGTAGCTTTATGTGTGTTAACAACACCAAGTTAATTGGTGATAAAGATTGGAGGAAAACGCGTTGAATAATAGACATTTTTCGCGGCAATTACTTCTTTTCAAAAATCTTGTACGATTTACAATATTTACATAGTATCATTCATGTGAATTTGTGGTTTAAATTCTTCGTTTAAATGTTTCTTTATAAAACGTGCTAAATTCGAACTTTGTTAGACGTTTTCATGCAGAACTCAATCCTTGCACAAAAAAAAAAACAATTGCTGTAGCTTCGATAAGATAAAAAGATATGTGAAAAGGAATTTTGAGAGAACTTTCTGTCTTTCTGTTCTTTAGAAGTTTATATGAACTATTAATACACAAATAACTGTAGTTTTTCAGACGATCTTTTAATTAATGTTCCCTCATGTTACATCTAATATTAGGATAAAGCAAATAAATATATCAAAATGACACGAAATTATGGCAGTTTCGTGCAGGATTGATGAAATTTTGAAACTATTCTCTGTGAATTCATGACGGTGGTGACGATGAAAAATCTTCCAAAGCGATCGTATAAAACAGAAATTAATAATAATAATTTTGTTAAGTGAAACAGTAATGTTGTGTTCGCTGCTTAAATCATTAGCATTTAAAATAATTATGGACTGCAAGATTTCGTCATTTTTGACACTGGATTTATAGAGCAATAAAAGCAGCTGTTTTATATTACTCTTTATAAAAGTAACAATAAGATATTTATCCTGATTTTTAACTAGTGTTATTGCAATGTTTGCCGCAAGTAACGCATACATTGAATAAATAGCTCATAAATGTATCTTTACAATCCGAACGATTGTAAATTAACCAATTAATGACCCGTCATTTTGACGGATTTGGTAAACTTAGGTAATACATTAAAATATTTGGTAAACTTGATGAAAATTCGTTCGATGGTACAAACAGTTTCCAAACGTTAAAACAGATTTATGCACCGCGTTCTGCAGTTTCTCTATAAATGCCGTGATTTTTATGGAGTCAATCGAGTGTGATAGTCGCAGTTCACGCAGATTTTTTCGCCGCTTCGACACGGTAATAAAATCGAACAATATCTAAGCAGCAAACAGCTCCTTGTGTTCGAGGCGTATCGAATTAACATTGCAATTTGTAAGAGCCAATTTGAACGTTCACCGCGAGAAAGAGAGAGACTCAACCGCACCTGGCCGCACCTTTCGCGGGTCTAATTATCATAAACGCGCACGGTTAAATGCGCCTGTTGACCACTTTCCCGGACAATGTATTTTCGCGTCAATTAAACGTCGACAGCTACCCGGCAGCAACGGGGAAATGCGCGGAAATTAGAAATCGACTTGCAATTTCGATCAAACCGATCAACCGATCAGCCATTCAGTTGTTCGACATTGACGTGTAGACTGTCGAATATCAACTTAAAAAAATCCTACAGAAATTATTAATGTTCGCTTAGAATAGCTATTTTGTATTCGACTGATAACAATTCTAAAGGAACGTTTAATTTGTAACAGATATCTTAAGGTAAAAATATAAAAGTTCATGCTAATTTTCTATTTACGTAGCATTGTTTAAAGAACTGGACACGGAATAAATATAGATAGTAAACATATTGTGATTTTTAGGTGGATACTTATATTATTAAGTGAGAAATATCGGTGAGAATGCAAACATTATTAGAGGTTTATAGTTATTCGTTATATGATGGCCTCTTTTAACTGAGATTAACCTTGTATATTTAAAAAAAGAACCTTATCTAAATATCGTATATGTATATTTCTATTTTCTATTATTTCTAATACGGAAATGCATAAACATGATATTTTGATAAGAGTTTTCGCTTAGATATCAGTAACAATGTAAAAGTTAGTTTGAATCTATAATTATTAGACCGCGGATATTTATGCAACATAAACGTAGTCTGAGATAACGATGGGAAACGTGAGCTGGATGAAAATGTCTTTTCTGTTTGAATAATTTCAATATAAGTTGCGTATAATAGAAAAATATTGTCAAAAAAATTCTTCTAATATTTTTACAATTTTATTTTATTACATAGTCATTTTTGCCCTAATAAATAAATGCTCATAAATAATTAGACGACTCCCTATGTTATAATATTTCTTTACATTTGTTTCTGTACAAATGTTAAATATAAATTAATGGTACACTTCAAAAATAAGCAGATCTTCTTAGTAGAAATATTAAAGGCTAATAAATAATTAGACGACTCCCTATGTTGTAATATTTCTTTACATTTCTTTCTGTACAAATGTTAAATATAAATTAATCGTACACTTCAAAAATAAGCAGATCTTCCTAGTAAAAATATTAAAGGCTAATAAATAATTAGACGACTCCCTATGTTATAATATTTCCTTACATTTCTTTCTATACAAATGTTAAATATAAATTAATCGTACGCTTCAAAAATAAGCAGATCTTCTTAGTAAAAATATTAAAGGCTAATAAATAATTAGACAACTCCCTATGTTATAATATTTCTTTCCATTTGTTTCTATACAAATGTTAAATATAAATTAATCGTACACTTCAAAAATAAGCAAATCTTAGTAAAAATATTAAAGGCTAACAAATAATTAAACGACTCCCTATTGTTATAATATTTCTTTCTGTATGATATATCCTACGTGCCGATTGTTCTCTCGTAAAACGAAACGTTTGGAAAACAACGATCGGTTCCGTTCTACCAACAATCCAATTACCAAAACGAAGCTCGATATATCAATAAAAATGTAAATTAACGTCTAAATCACTGGGCATGCCCAATCACCGGGACATTATTTACCATACACCAGAACCAATCGAACAAATTTCCACAGCCCTTTCAAGCCCTATTCTAAAGGCAAGATCTTCGCACCGCGTCTTCATAGCCATAGACTCTGAAATTCGCCCGTGAAATCCGTCCGATGAAATTTCGCGTGCAGGTACCATAGAGAACGAAACCGAACCGAACAGACCAGACTCTCCTTGGCCGCAGACCCAGCGGGTTTTACCTGGCTGCCAAGGTGCATTCTGTCCGAGAGCACGCGATCACGAATTTTCAGAGCCAGATTGCCAGTTCCATAAGACTCGGGGAGTGGCCTCAGAAACGCCCTCGCTACCTTCATCCCTCCCTTAGCACCCGAGAGCCCACCATCCCGGCCCGGCCAGCCAGCCCTTCGGGTTCGGTTCCCCTTCTTCTCTGCATTTAATTACTTTGCGTCGCGACGGCGACGGGCAGAGAGTGCGCCTAGCCCGCTCCGCCACCGCTCCGTTCTGCTCTGCTCCGCGCCGCGCCGCGCCGCGATCCACTCTACGTCGTGTTTCGTATCGACGCTTGACGAAGGTTCGCTCGTTAAAACCTTTTTAAAATGTCGGCGTATCCGCGAAGCTGTTCCTTTTTTATTGGCCAGGAAAAGCAAAAAATCTTGTCTTCGCTGATTCTCTTAAAAGCAGCCGCGCGATACCCGACGATCGAGCCGATAGATTGTTTTCGATCGGCCCAGAAATCGATACGGCCCAGAAATCGCGCGGACACACGCTTTTGTATATCACGATTTTTCGAAATAATCTCGAGCTTTTTCTCCGTTCACCCCGCCGCGGAAACGTTCGGACGGCACGGAGCGCGTCGATTCTCTCTCGTTTCAACCCCTAACTTCGTTCGTTCATTTTCTCGAGCGTCCAAGAACTTAGCTTTTCCATCGTAAAATTATATTTGTCGAATTGCAGGCTTCACGAGGAGACAACGATTTTCTCGGCTTTGGTGTAATAAACGGTTTTGTTATCGGTAGTCGGCGGATCCTTATGCAAGATATAAATTGTCGGGGTTATTTGTAACAAATTTACAATACTAAAATAATTGATTGTAACGAGTTGAAAATAATTTATAATGATATTTTGTAATTCTTTTAACGTTTTTACTGTTATGTGTTTTATCTGTTCGTTTTTATCGTAAATGTATAAAATGCTGGGTATATTTGGTAATATTATAATATATATTTGGTATATTTGGTATATATATTTGGTATATTTGGTATAGTTGGTAATATTTATTTGACATCATATTTTAAAGGAAATTTTTAAAAGCAGCGTGTAGGTGTTATTCTACTTTTTTCTATATTTTATTCTGTAACTAGCGATTTTGCAAATAACTGGTACAATGATATCTTTATAAATGTTGCATGGTCGTTAAGAGAAAGTAGTGTTCAATAGATAATTGAACAATTGTAGATTGTTTCTTTTATTCGCGTAAAAAGATACTTGAAAGTATTTTTTAAAAAATGATTTAATATTTTGAAGGATATGTATAAATTAATATTTAATACAGTTGTCACGCGTATAATGGCTAGATTATGGTATTTTCGTGCTAAATAAAAATGTTCTTCGTAAATCGCAAGTAGAAATTGTTTTATATATATATATATATATATATATATATATACATATATATATTTATATTTTACATTTACTTTTTATTTATATATATTATATTTATTTATATATATATATTGTTTCATATATCTCTAATATTTTCACGGTACTGAAATTGTTAAGAAAAGGAAACAATTTCTACTTGCGATTCACGAAGAACATTTTTATTTAGCAGGAAAATACCATAGTCTAGCCATTATACATGTGACAACCGTATAAATATTAATAAATATAAATATATATATATATATTCTTAAATTCCCTTGATTTGTTTATTGTTTGAGCTTTCACTCGTTCATATTTGTCACAAATGAATAAAACGCGCACTGTAGCATTTCGATGTTCTTTTTATACAATGAACAATAATCCTTCGATTAACGAAGATTTTCGCGAATTCTATTTATCGCAAGATCACCTATGAAACCGAACGGCGAAACTGAATGCCGGCCAGAATATTTTTTGTTCGCTGCTGAAAAGGAATTTGTTCAGAACTGTGCTAACAGTAACGGTTTCGGTCACGGTTCCCTGACGAAATATTATTGATCGCGGCGAAATAATTTTCCATGCGTGAAACGCGCGTCCCTGGGCACAATAAAATCGTACGTTGCGGTTTTATTTCTATTACCAGGTTGATTGACTTTTTAATTAGCCACTCCTGCCGACGACGTGGCCGGTTACACGTCGCGGTGTACATAAGCGTACAATCGCTACTGACAAAGCATTGTCCCATGAAAATGCATGCTTTCTATGTGCTCGAAAGAATATAAATGCCGCACGACGTGCGTGACGTTACATCGAGGTGGCAGGAGTACCTGAAGAAACGGATACCGAATTTAAACAACAGAACGAACACTTTTTATTCGTTTCGCGATTTCTGGCCTCTTTTGTTTCGCGAGTAAAATTTGTTGTCTAACGGTTCCGAAGCTCGTAACGAACTGTACAACCAACCGTTTGTTCGTCCGAAGTGTCTGTTTTTCTATCGTTTTGTTGTTTCATTTCGTCGCGTTGAAACCTGCACAGTGCAGCAAGAATTAATCCGCAAAATACCAGAAACATTAATAAGTTATTATTATTAATAAAATATTTTAATAGTAATATTAGAATAGTAATATTAGATAATTCTAATAGTAATATTAGAATATTACTATTAACAAAATATTAGAATTAATATTATTATTTATTTGTGCGAAAAAAGTACAACGCACTAAGTTATCTCAACAACTATGAAAACGAGCCGCAAGGACTCAAATGTTCGTTTAGAAACTGCGAGGCAATTGGAGAGAATTTACTGTACATCTACAGGGTGTCCCATAAATGTCTCGCAATCCGGAAATGGCGGGTTCCTCGGATCATTCGAAGCAACTTCTTCCTTTACAAAAATGTTCTCCGAGGCACCGTTAACGAGTTATTAACGAGAAACAGCGACCAATAAGAATCGAGTACGGCTGACGCGAGGCGGCCCAGCCAACCAGCGCGCGAAGCCCAGTTCCGCTCGTTGGCTCGGTCGCCTCGCGCCAGCCGAGCTCGCCTCTCATTGGTCACCGTTTTTCGTTGATAACTCGTTAACGGTGCCTCGGAGAAAATTTTTGCAAAGGAAAAAGTTGCTTCGAATGACCCGAGGAACCCGCCATTTTCGGATTGCGAGACATTTTTGAGACACCCTGTATATCTACCTATCTATCTTTATTTCAACCACTGTACATATGCGATAGTAAACATTCTGTTCCTACAAGATGATTATCGGGCAGCGACGAAGATTCTGATCAGCGTTGTTGCGAAACGATATTAAATGACAATCGTTAAGACAGTATCTATCGTCTATCAGCCGCTTTGCGTGAAATTCGTTCGTCGCTTACGCGTTCGTGGAATGTTGGATAACGATCGTTAAGAACTTATTATAATTTATAATAGGGCAATCTGTTCTGCCGCATCGGACAGTCGCTTTTATATATATTATACTAAATTAATTCGATTCCACAATAATAAGTTCGTTTTACAAAGGCGGCGCGCGGCCATGCTAACAGGAGTGTACCAGAGCTCATTACGTGGCTATCTCGTTGTCGATCGATCGAGTCTACTCGGCGTACGGCATTGTGTGATTAATGAGTCGCTCGGCAAAAGAAAGCACAAATTCCTTGAGCGTCGCTATTCTTTTGAGCTTAATAAGAGAGCACGGGGAATTACGTTAAAATGGTCCGCAGCCACCGGCCGAGATCTTCGAAATTCTTTCGGTAAAATACGAAATTTAATTAATAAATTTCGAGCGGAATGTAAAAATCTCGAATTATCGAAGTACGAGAAGTGTATTATTGCTCGAGATGTTTCGAAAGAAAATTGCAAAATGGCGTTGTTCGGTTTTTATAGAGGTCAGGACAGAATTTTTGTAATAATTAATGCACCGTGGATGTGTTCGTCGCGGATGTTAACGAATGAAGTCTGATAAAGTGGAAATTTTAAATTTTGAACATAAGTTAATAAATAAATTAAATTGTAGTCTTTGTCGAGAATAGCACGGATAAGAAGAATAAACAATTAGATGTTTATGATGCTCCTGATGCTCCTGCGGAAATTTGGGATTCGCGTGCAGTATTATTATACAGTGTGTTCGAAAAATCCTCACATAAATCTGAGTCGAAAATATACATCGAAATATTTTTAATATTCTATTATATATTATTTTCGAGAAAATCGAGTTTAAAAATTCGTTAGATGTTCAATCACACTGTTACACTCATTTGTAAACAATATCGCTTACAATACGATATAATTTTCATGCAATTAGCAAGTGCGAGTAATTATAGGAAAAGTAAGTAAGCAGTAATCTGTAAATTTCAATGACAGAGATTCATTTTAGTAATTTACAAATGTTGAAAATATCGTCCTCGATGCCCCGAACAAATAAATATCGTTTATAATATAATTTGGTAATTTGATATAAATTCTATTAATAAATTATTAATATATTATATATTACAATAAATTAATTAATATTATTATAAATTATATTAATTTAATATAATTTGATAATTTGAAAATTCGACTTTCTCGAAAACGAAGCCCCGCATAAAAGAATTTCATTCTACATATATTTTCGAATCTGTTTTGCACCCTCTCGCCGGTTGTACCACGATTATACGGACACCCTGTACGTAATGATTTCGGTCGAAGCAACGATGCGCAATTAGCGTTGCGATCTGATTACTGTACGAAGCTATGTACGAGGTAAAAAAGCTAAAGAACCGTGGTATTTACGTATGCGTTCGGCAGGAATGTTCAACGGGGCCCGTTCGCCGCGTGCGAATTGCAAAACGAAATTGTTGTTGCCGACTACAAAGTTGCATTTGAAAGGACGATTTGCAATTATATGTAAATTTATTCCCGACACGTGATTCTAATACTACTACAAATCGTTTCCTGCTGTTACATGGACATGGTTCGGGCGAATCGCGATCTTCACGCACGAGACCTGGGTGCTTTCGTGAAAAGGAACGAGAGGAGCGGAGGGGGGGGGGGAGAGGCAGAGGAGAGTAAAAAGGCACCGTATATTACCGTCGACATACAAGGCGCTTGTACCAATTTGAACGAAGCATGATGGATTACACGGTGGATCTTATAAAAAGTTTACATCCACGGAATAAATTATCATAGCATTGTCTCGCCGCGAATGCCTTGGGCGCGCCGCGCGCTGGACGATTCTTCGTGAAAAATGCCACGCGAAATAGAAAAAAAATAAAGCGTGCTGCTTTATTAATTGCGAGTTTTTGTCGTGGACAAAATATTATCGGCGACAAAATATTAACAAATTTTTGATTATTAATGTTCTTTGCTAGCACAATACCGCACGCTTCGTATCGAAAATATACGTATAATATGATATAATGTATATTATATATAATATTGCAATATTATATAGTATATTGTAATAGTATATAATATATATTATATATAATATTGCAATATTATATAGTATATTGTAATATTATATATAATATTGTAATAGTATATAATATATATTATATATAATATTGCAATATTATATAGTATATTGTAATATTATATATAATATTGTAATAGTATATAATATATATTATATATAATATTGCAATATTATATAGTATATTGTAATATTATATGTAATATTGTAATAGTATATAATATATATTATATATAATATTGCAATATTATATAGTATATTGTAATATTATATATAATATTGTAATAGTATATAATATATATTATATATAATATTGTATAATTTGTAATTAATTATATATAATATTGAAAAAATATGGCTTGCAAGAATTATAATAATTAGGCTACGGACTTTTATGCGAATTGAAACTGTTTTGCACAGAGAACTTTTTTGTACAGATTCAAAATAGCGCAACGATACTATTCAACTATTTCATTATATACTATATTATTATATATACTATTATATATTTATTATTATACTATTCAACTGTTATTATGCACTGTAATGTACTATAATTATTAAAGAGAGACTCGAAGGTATACCTGGCACCTATCTATTGTAATTCATATAGAAAATTTCGCACCTGCGCACCTTAACCTATACAGAACAATTTTGGATGAGCTAGTGCGAACTCGCTTGATCGTGAAATAGCTATACCTAATTTGTAAAGTGTTACAGTGAGAATGATCTTGATCCTAGGAATTGTAGCTGTGTGTGTATATTTAAAAGAAATAGGTTATGTCACCTTGACACGCAATAATCGGGATGTCCGCAGTATTTGACTCGCAGTAATATAATTACATTACGCTTTTTATTGAAATTTGTGCTTTCCGAGATCCAATACCTTGCGAAAAGTAAATATTCGAATTAAATAGTAATAGGTATAGTTCTAGTTGTCAATTCATCGACGTGAAAGGTCTCGTTTCCTCTGTAAAAGTTCGCCCTCGTTGAGAAACCGCAGTAATACCTACACTTACCCTAGTACCTTCCATTATGCACCCTAGTGGGTTCTCCCGTTTCTATATAAATTAACAATTAGTTTAATTAATTTTTCGCACGCATAAACTTCATTCTAAGGCGTAAGTGAAAATGTTCGAAAATGTGATTTACACAATTACCGTTCATACATCGAACTTGGTCCTATCCCTGTCTCTATCGGGCACGCGGGTCTCAGCTGGTCCGAGTTTCGTAGTCCTTTCCCAGTCAGTTATCGAATTGCGCATCCAGTTCGGTCCAGAGATCCAATATTTTGAGAAAAATCAATATTCATGTTAAAGAATAATAGGTATAGTTCAAGTTGTCAATTCATTGACGTAAAAGGTCTGTTTTCTCTGTAAAAGTTCGCCCTCGTTGGGAAACCGCAGTGATACCTACACCTTCCATTATGCACCCTAGTGGGTTCTCCCGTTTCTATATAAATTAACAATTAGTTTAATTAATTTTTCGCACGCATAGACTTCATTCTAAGGCGTAAGTGAAAATGTTCGAAAATGTGATTTACACAATTACCGTTCATACATCGAACTTGGTCCTATCCCTGTCTCTATCGGACACGCGGGTCTCAGCTGGTCCGAGTTTCGTAGTCCTCTTCTAATCAATTATCGAATTGCGCATCCGGTTCGGTTCCTTTTTCGGTTCGTATTCCGGCGAACGCGGATCGAGAGGGCATAAACGGAGCAAGGAAGTAACCGGCGCACTCAATTGGCGGGTACATGGTAACGTTGAATCGGAGGGAGTAACGGAATCGGGCATGGTGGGAGAGAGGATGATACGAAACGCATGCGTGAGCGTGTAAAACGGAACATCTGCCACGTGCGCGGGCGGCGCATAGTGTGTCTCCGCGTGCGTGGATCACAGAAATCGTAAGGGGGAAGATCGTGAAAGTATGGCCGCATCCGCCATGCGTGCGCGCCGGGACACCCGAGCCACGCACGCGTACATTTCCGATGCTTTTCACCCTACTTTCGTATCAAAGTAAACGATGACTTACCTGTTTCGAACTGCTCCCAGAAGTGGGTCACTTCCGTATCCTCGAATAAATGTATAAACAAGATTATTATATAAGTGCATCGAGATCGCATGATTTTTAAGCAGTCACCGCCGAGCGTGTCGTGGCTGATACCATCGGGACGGGGGATGATCTCGCATCGAGCAATAAGCCATAAGGACATAAAGAACAAAATGTGCTCGTGTTTAAGCTTCTCTCCTCCGAAATCCGACTGGAAAATCTCGTTTTATATACAAGGTGTCTCCCAAAAGTGTCTCGCGATCCGAGAACGGGAGGTTCCTGAGGTAATTTGAAGCAAGTTTGTCCTTGGCGAAAATGCGATCCACGGCTTCGTTTACGAGTTATTAACGAAAAACGGTGACCAATGAGAGGCGAGATATGCTCTGGCGCAAGGCGGCCGAGTCAACGAGCGGAACCGGGCTTCGTGCGCTCATTGGCTCGGCCGCCAAGCGCTGGGCGAGCGCTCGCCTCTCATTGGTCACTGTTTTTCGTTGATAATTCGTAAACGAGGCCACGGGTGGCATTTTCGCTGAGGAAAAAGTTACTTCAAATGATCCCAGGAACTTCTCGTTTTCGGTATGCGAGACATTTTTAACAATCTTTTATATCGAAGCTTTGATAATGTAACAATTATTTTGCCACGTGGTGCAACAATTTTAGTGGTGCGTCAGAGTCACCACTCGAGTGCAAAGGGTTAAATTTATCCTATTTTGCGTGAAATCATTGTATTCGGTTGTAACTTTGCTGCATATTTGGTAATAATATATTGATAATATATATATAATATAATATATAATAGTAATATATATATATAATACAATATAATATAATATATAATAGTAATATATATAATATATATATATATAATAATAATAATATATATAAAATATAATATATATATCTAATACAAATTTAAATTAATGTATCCTGTAACGAACGAGGTTCTAGAAGGAATCAGTTCGTTGCAGGATATTTCACTGTACCTGGAAAAAACGAGACTTCGTATGAAAAATGTCGACACCCTGTGCAATATCTACGGTTCACACACAATACTTAGAACAATACCGTAAAACGAGGTGAAGACAAGTTCATAAATACTTCATAAATATAGTAATCGCGAAGGTGGAACGTCGAAGCTGTTCCTTATCTTAACGTGATAACCGAGGTAGGCTTTTTCTCGCTGCAAAAAAAAAAAAGAAAAAACGTGCTGTCGGGAACCATCCAGAGCATCCGAATGCAATTTATTCCCAGTGTTGTATTAATTTCCGCTTCGATTCGTTACGTGCGCTCGCGAGAAGGGAAGGGAAAAAAATGATATCCAACTGGCTGGATGCATAGCAACAACCGTGACTAATTTCGCCTGAAGTGGCTGTGTAGAATCAAGAGAACGGACCCTTCCGAAAGACTTCCTTCCCCGGGAGTTGCGCGAAATCTACAAAACAATCGAGTTTCTTCCCACGAATGGAGGTAACAAGAAAAGGTTACTTCATATATTCGCATTCGACGAATCTAATTTTCCGAAAAGTTTCTCGATAAAACGTTGACCCATCAACAACATTAGCGTCTATAAAACTCGTACGAAATTAGAACGTGGGGGATAGAAAACGTGGATAGAAAATTACAGGATTTGTTACATGTTCATGACTAGATGTAAATAAATACTATGTAAATTCACGTTTTTCTGAACTTTTCTTCATGAAACTCTCTGGAGACGTTTCTTTGTACAGTAATTATGAAATTCCTTGCGACGAACGTAAAATAGCAACATAATTAATTTTTCCGTTGATATCGACGTTTAATTGCACTTTGAAAACTTGCATATACCATAGATGCATAAAAAGATTTTGCAACCTTTTTGCATGTTGTAGTTTACCCTGACAAAATTTTGCTTTACCCAAAGATTGCGGTGTAAATTAATTTTTCCAAGCGTGATAAAAAGTTGTACAGAGTAATTTCTCCCTAATTCGCGTTCAGACTGCGCACAAAAATGGACAATTTGGGAATAGGAAGCACGATTATTCCGATTGTTAGTCCGATAGTTAACCGATTGTCAACAATTATAAAAAAAACGAGATGTAAGGCTCGAGTAATCGTATCTCCACTTCCCACATTGTCCATTTTTATGCGCAATCTCAGCGCGAATTAGAGAGAAATTACTGTACGTGTACAATGATCGATGTGGAAGTTAACCCTTTGACTGGTCACTCGACAGCCTTCGAAAATTCCACAAGATTAAAATATTTTACTTAATGAAATAGAAATTGAACGTTTGAGGAATGATATTCCTCTTTATATTGATATATAAAGATTGTAGATTTAGATATAGATTTATATTATAGATATTTATTATTATAATATTATTATTATTATTATTATTATTATTATTATATATTATATATTTATTATTTAGGTTATAGATATATAAAGATATAGATTTCCTTTATATAGATATATAGATATTATATAGAGATATATTTCCTTTATATAGATATATAGATATTATATAGAGATATATTATATATATAATATGTATATATATATACTTATTATATACTTATTATATATATACTATATACTATATATTATAGATATTATATATAGATATATAGATATTTTATAGATATTTTTAGTAACAGTTGCTATACACTTCGTTGCTTCACAACATAGTTCTTGCTTCGCGCTATTATAAATCCAGTTATATCACTAAAAGCATCGAGAACTGCTGCGGTAGTCAGCTTATTATGCAATAATATGATGTCAAGAATTGAGAACAGAGATTCTTATCTACTTCTTTACACTCAAAATTACTATGCAATATGAAACGATTTTTACTATTAAACTTTACTATTAAACTATTAAACTCTTCCCCCAAATCGTTCATTTTTGTTTACAAGCTGAAGGAAAATTCGGAAGAAATTACTGCACTCTTATTGGCTTATTATTTATTTATTTATTTATCTTATTGTCATATCTTATTGTCAATAATTATAGAGACGAGGTGCGAGATTTTCTTTTTTTGTTTAACCTTGAACCAAATCAGCTTGTAACAAATCTATCGCCATATACCCCTCAATCTTAAATCAAAATCAAGAAGAGAAATTCGTGCAGTGCAGTTTTCATTTTGTCCAAAAAGATCCGCAGTCGAATAATAACGAACAAAAAAATAAGAATTCCAGAAGCACGCGAATTGTTCCGGGTCGCACAAAATGTCCGCCGGTCCAGCGTTAAAATGGCGTCCGGCGGAAGCTAGAGTGAAAGCAGTGGTCCCTTTTGTGCGCCGGAATTCATTGGAAACGAAACAATTCTTTCTGGACGTCGATTCGAGTCGTTGCTAAGTCCCGAGAGGGAATCAATATTTGGAATCGTACATGTTCCGCCATGTTAGTCTGGCTATTTCAGTCGGGGAAGCCCATGGGAGACGCGCTTGGGGGCAGCTGGCCGGCGAGGCGTGCATGGGGGTTATAGGGATACTCGGAGCCATGACTTGCCATATCCACCCCTGTAATACGAGCATGCATCATTACTCATATCGTGGCTCGTTGCGCGCCACGGAATCGAGACGAATTCGGTGGGGTACTTCCAGGAAGCTTAGGGATGAAAATATACGGCAACAATAGAAACAACATTACGTATAGGTTTGCAGCGTCGCGGCCGTATCCCGGAACAATTTTGTTCTCCTTCGTGGTCCCTGCGATACAGTTGCTCTTGAAATTTGTTCATGCAATTTGTTCGGCAAATTAAAACTTCGGATTAAAAATATGCGGCAACAACGGAAACAACGTTACGTATGAGTCTGCAGCGTTGCCATTTCTGCCGGAATAATTTTGTTTATATTTTTCCCTCGTTTTGTTATCTCTGTGCGATACATTTGTTTCTGGAATTTCGGGAGGAAGATCAGAGATACAGATATGCAACAATAGAAACAGAATTATGTGTAGGTTTGCAATTTGTTCGTGGAGTTTGAGTATGTTCGGCAAATTATTCTAGAGAAGCTTAGGTTGGAGCTCGAAACTTCAGATTAAAAATATACGGCAACAAGGGAAACAACGTTACGTATGGGTCTGCAGCGTTGCCATTTCTGCCGGAATAATTTTGTTTATATTTCTCCCTCGTTTTGTTATCTCTGCGATACATTTGTTTTTGGAATTTCGGGAGGAAGATCAGAGATACAGATATGCAACAATGGAAACAGAATTATGTATAGGTTTGCAATTTGTTCGTGGAGTTTGAGTATGTTCGGCAAATTATTCTAGAGAAGCTTAGGTTGGAAGCTCGAAACTTCAGATTAAAAATATACGGCAACAAGGGAAACAACGTTACGTATGAGTCTGCAGCGTTGCCATTTCTGCCGGAATAATTTTGTTTATATTTCTCCCTCGTTTTGTTGTCTCTGCGATACATTTGCGATACAATTTCAGGAAGAAGATCAGAGATAAAGATATGCTATTACTATTTATAAATTTGTTTGTACTATTTATAAATTTTCATATATTGAGATATCGTTTGAAAACTGAAAGCTTTGGATAGTTCTATCTAGGATGAAACGATAAAGGGAAGATTCGTGGATATAACGATGTATACAAATATTAAATTATGCTGTTTTGAATTATTAACAAGTAAAATTCTGTTTTGAATTAGTAACAAGTCAAAGTCGAATGCGATAAATACTTTTACGGTTTTGTGAATTATTCTGTGCTTATCGCGACTTTGCTATCAAGCAGACACTGAATAGCTGAAAATGCCGATAGTTAAAGAGAGGAGGATAAAAAAGAGAAAACATATTTATGTCTGTTCTTATAGCTGCTCTCGAGGTGATCGGTGACGCATGTCGCGACATTTTAATTACAACGCATACTTTTTCTTATCATTTTTCAGAGATTTAATAAACGTTCGCGGGACTCGGTAAAATCGCCATACATTGGCACGAAAATAGGTAGTTAATTATATGTTGTCCACTTTGGAAAATAATCTATCGTTCACAGCTTAAACTATAACATTAACCGATGTTCTTGCCAGTTGTTTTCCGTACGGGTATAGTTGACTCCGTACATGGTTAATATCTCGGCTAATGAAACGCGAGCGCCAATTGTATTTCATAACCGTTTAATTACGTTCTACAAAAAAAGCATCTAGCTTTACGTATTCCATCGCAGCTCTCCCTTTTGACGTCAATCGAATGGAAATTCAAGAAATATTAGTGTTTTATGAATCCTGCCATCAATTGGTATCTGCATTTAAGAAAATGCAAATCGTGTATAAATTAGTTGGGTAATGGAAAATATAAATCATCGATTCATCGATGAAAATCAGTATTTATTGAGAGCTTTAGTTCTTATTAATTTTCTAATCAAGTTAAACTTTCGTAAAATCGATAATTCAGTAATTCGGTCTTACAATTGTTGTCCTGTTATATATTCTACGTAATATTGGCGCAATTGAAGTCTTAATCTTAATTATATTATATTATTTATTTTATATATTATTATATATATAATATAATATAATATAATATAATGTAATATAATATAATATAATATAATATAATATAATATAAAATATATGATATAGTATAATATAATATTATAATATATTATTATATATTTATTATATATATAAATTAAGGATTATTATATCCTTCATTTACCCGATTTGATATATTCATGCATGGCCACAATTACAAATGGCGATTTTCTTACAGTTTCAAAGCAAATAATGGCATAAATGAACGACACATTTTCATTATATCAACGCTACCCTCGATTTCTCGGTTTTTCAATCGCTACGAATGCATTCTGTAATCGTGGCAGGCTGGTTTTTTACTTGTTTGGAAAACGTATGCACGTGCCATACGCTGTAGAAAATGATACTTTCATGGAGTGACTTGCGGTAGCCTTACTGTTACCTTGATGCATCCTTCCATTGGTCACAGCCTATTTTTGTCCGAATCGTCTAGTCAGAGCAGCGCTGCTTGCTCCAAATTTCATACACAGAATCCGGATGTGAAAAGTCCAATAAATTGAAAAAAATTCCAAGGAATTCAACGTTAAAATGATGAAATATATACTATTACTATTACTATTACTATTAGTATTACTATTACTATTACTATAATTATTACTATTATTATTACTATTACTATTACTATTACTATTACTATTAGTATTACTATTACTATTACTATAATTATTACTATTATTATTACTATTACTATTACTATTACTATTACTATTACTATTACTATTACTATTACTATTACTTACTATTTTACTACTAATATTACTACTAATATTACTTACTATTTTACTACTAATACTACTACTAATATTACTATTACTATTACTTACTATTTTACTACTAATATTACTACTAATATTACTATTACTATTACTTACTATTTTACTACTAATATTACTACTAATATTACTATTACTATTACTTACTATTTTACTACTAATATTACTACTAATATTACTATTACTATTACTTACTATTTTACTACTAATATTACTACTAATATTACTATTACTATTACTTACTATTTTACTACTAATATTACTACTAATATTACTATTACTATTACTATACTATATTATTTTTATAATTTTATAATACATTCGTACTACGTGAATACCATTCAGATCATTGTATGTATTACTTGACATTATATTCATATTGTGAATCATACAAACATAATAGTGGATCAAATTTTTCATAAATACCACAAATTGAACAATGTGGCTCTCATCATCACATTCAGACTAAACATTGAAGTGGTTAATAACCATGTTATTCCATTTGTTATATATACCATTCCGTTCAGTTGATTAAATGGTATATGAACTATCAATACAGTAACAAATTAAAAATTGCAAAAAAGTCTAGATGATGTATCTACTGAAGCAGAAACCGAAAAAATTAGCTCCTTGTATCCTCTAGCTTCAATCGTCTTATTTGTTATCAAGAAAATTATGTTCACGCAACATGTTGAACGTGACTGATATTTTATAACAAAATTTCGTAACATTCCACGAACGACGTGTAATTAGGAAGAATGGAAATGGGGAAATGATAATGAAGCAAAATTGTACGGCGCAAGGCACCGCAGCGCGTTTCTGAATGAGAACATTGTTGATTTAGGATAGATATGTATCAGACCAGGTTGGATGAGGTCGACCTGTCACTTCAAGCACCATCGACCCTTTCTAGATACTCTCTTGAGTCGACCTTCAACCTGTCATTATTGCATCAAGTAATCTTCTTTTTTCCTCCTTCCCGGCCAACTTTCGTGAGAAATCCTTTTCAGAAGCGAACCGGAGGCTTAGTCGTTTCGTGAAATTGTTGTTGCCTTCGCCAGAAGCGAAACCGAATGGAAGCTGAGCGCTTGAGAACGTAATTCGGTTCGACGAAGGAATCCGTTCCTGGAAATATTTGGCCGCGGACTTGTATTTTTCGTGTTCGAGAAACAGAGAAAAACGAATCGATGCATATAACAACGCTACAAAAATTCTCCTGGTAACGTACCAGTAGGATAGAACATTGATTTCCGTTGGAATTTTACGTGTTTCGATAAATAGTTTAGTGTTCTGCGGGTAACTTATTTTTATAGATTTAAGTACGTGTAAGTACGGGGACAGGCGTAGATAGTACGGTTTGATCACTTGATTTCTGAATAATCTGCATAAATTATGGCCAAAAATTGTCGCGTGTCTATCGATTTTTCAAAAGCAATGCAAGCCAGTTACGCATCTTTGAACACACCGCGGCGTTAACTTATATTTTTGAGAACTATCGCACAGAAAATATGCTGAAAAGTAACGCTTCCGAGCGTAATTGTTGTAAAAAGTGTTCGAAGAAGGTGTGATTTGCTTTTTTGCGGAATACGTTCCGAAGGACAACGTCCGTCCATCGCGCCGCTTAAACTGGATTTTATTAAATTCTCAAGAGCTAGGTTAGTAGTGCGCGTTGCAAGTTGTCATGATACACGAATTCCATCGACAGACACAGTGGCACAATGACCCACTCCATGACGAAACAAATTCTGATCGCCTTCTACACAGATCAGAAAACCTTCATACGTTCGATGATGCGGTCTCGAGATTACGCTGTTCCCCAGAAGTTTCTCTCATTAACAACGGACGATGAAAATTCTATTGCAGAATTCTCGTTCGAGGAGCGATTCTTTCTCCATCGATCGTTACAAATGAGCCGTTTACTTTGAAAGTGGCATAAGTCACTTTGTTTTGAAGTCGATATATTTAAGGGTTTGCGTTTGAACACGTTTCAAAATATGGATGCTAACTTTCGAGAAGATTTACTTGTATCTGTTATCTCGGGATACTGATATTTTTCACGGTATAAATAATTTCGTGTAAACATGAAAAAAATCACCACTTTTCATCACGGTAAAGTGACTTATGCCACTTTCAAAATAAACGGCTCAAATATCGATTATTTTTCTTTTTATTTAACAGCTTGTAGTTTTGTGTACAATGTTGCATCGGCGTGTTTCGAAATTCTCACTGTTTTATCAATATACTATTGGAAGATCGCTGTCGACCAATAGCGATGGATAGCTGCGGTAGAAGGGCAGTTGGCAGGAGGGGGAAACGTAAACACAGAGATGCCTTCTTGTCGCGCCAGGACTATAGAAAATTCAAGCTTTAAGATTAGTCCAGGTTCACTATCGTGCGACCCGCAATTACGAAATTATATACGAAATATAATATAATATAATAATATAATATAATATGATATAATATAATATAATATAATATAATATAATATAATATAATATAATATAATATAATATAATATAATATAATATAATATAATATAATAATATAATATAATATAATATAATATAATATAATATAATATAATATAATATAATATAATATAATATAATATAATAATATAATAATATAATATAATATAATATAATATAATATAATATAATAATATAATATAATATAATATAGTATAATATAATATAATATAATAATATAATATAATATAATATAATATAATATAATAATATAATATATACGAAATTATAATATTAGACCGTTTGTGAAAAATCGGAAATACAATGTACAAACACTTCTTACGCTGACTGTACAAACTGTTTCTTGTTTACATTCTGACTATTTCATAATACGGGGTTGCCGGCGGAGTTACAAGTGCCGTAATTATTTTCGCCTGTCAGTTTCGCCAATAATACAGCAGAGGAATCCCGACGTCAAAGACAACGTACAGGAAGTTCTAAAACCGTATTATTCGTAACTTCTCGATTAACAACCAAACAGAGGCGGCGTGCTGTTTTCGGAGGAAACGTTAATGTTGAGAACGCGGATTTGATGCATTCGTAGCACAAATGAACGTGAACACGAGCCACAGAGCCAGCGAATTCAAAAATATGGTTGCATTACTCTCACCGCAAAGGCCGTCATTAGAAGAAGCACATTTTTATCTGGTTTCTGTTTTATATAATCGACGAGGAACATGCTCGTTTTGCATAAAGAAATATGCGCCGCGTGGAACAAGCAGGAAAAGTAAGGGAACCTTGAAAGGAAAATCTTTTTTTCTACTCCGGCTATGAATAATGTATTATTCATTAAGCTGATAATCGTCAAATAAATAGCGCGGCGTGTCGACGCAGTTGTAACAGCAAGATTTTTATTTCAAAGTAATCCCCCCCCCCCCTTCGTAATATTCTGCCCCTGTGGGTCGAGACCATATTTCATGCTCCCGTGTTCACTGACTTCAAAAATAATTAATGTTTCCAGAACACGTATCCATCCTGTAATTGCACTTTAAGGAATTCGAGGTGTATCTGATACCCACGTGTAAATACGGTGGCCTGCAAGTGTTCGTACACCTTCTAAAATGTATTATAATAACTTTTTTTCAAGAGTTATATATATATTATTATGTTATATTTCTCCTATGATTTAAGTTAAAATGTTTGTGAAACGTATTCATAAATTTCGCAAGTTTTGGAATAATTCTAGAACAATTTGCCGAGAGAAACTGCACCCAGTGTGATCGCTAAAAACGCATACAAAATTGATCTTAAAAGTAGATCTAACTTTGAGATATTTTAGATATTTTTAGATATTTTTACATATTTTTAGATATTGAGTGGTTAATATGTATTTTTCACTTAATAATATTATAGTATAATATTATATTAATGTTATATTAATATTATAATATACTCGGAACCAACTATAATATTAATATAATATTATACTATATTATAATATTAATATTATATTAATACTATAATATTATAATATAATATTATACTATATTATAATATTAATATAATATAATGCTATATTATAATATAATATTATACTATATTATAATATTAATATTATATTAATACTATAATATTATATATAATATTAAAGTATTATAATATTATACTATAAATATAATATTATACTATATTATAATATTAATATTATATTAATACTATAATATTATAATATAATATTATACTATATTATAATATTAATATTATATTAATACTTTAATATTATATATAATATTATAGTATTAATATAATATTAATATTATAATATAGTATAATATTATATTATAATATAGCATTATATTATATTAATATTATATATAATATTAATATTATAATATAGTATAATATTATATTAATATTACATATAATATTATAGTTGGTTCCGAGTCGAATTCAAATACCGCGACCTTAAACCGTGCAATAACGCTAAAATAATTTTGGTCACGACGAACAGGTTTCCAGCACACTGCGCATTGTCGAGATTTTATCAAGTATTCAATTTGTGTTACTCGAGGCTAGCTTTTTACGAGCCACTTCATTTTCGTGCATGAAAACGTAGAGTGCCTTTGTTTTCTCTTTCAATCTCCGTGAAACTGCTTGTTGATGCTGTTTTCGTAGAGAGGTATTAAACACTGTTTCTAACGCAGTGCAGCCCAGAAATTATGTAAAAACAGAATAAGACATGTCGGCGCAGTTTATACTCGGCAGCACAAAACGACAAAACTCAACAACCTTGTAAACTACATCTTGCTGTGTGACGTTGTGGATCGTTTCATGTATCATTCTAGATCGTATCCGGCCCGCGAAGAGAGATCACGTCACACGTAAGCTCGGCACCGTACATTTTATAGGCCATCCAATAAGCTACATTGTTTACTGTACATTTCCAGTTATAATTAGACTCCAGATTTTCATACAAACTCGCCGTACTGCATGGTCGAGAAAGGGGAAAAGATTTTTATTCGCTAGATTTTCTTGGGTTGTGCGCTTTGCAACTAATTATCTGCGGTCTAATTGAAAGAAACACCCAACACTATATTTATAATCTACATTCTCCAATACGAAGAGTCCATCACGTGAGAATTTGTTGAACCTCTTCGAATTTGTTTAACGAATATACTTTACGAAGCCTTAGTAAAATGATTTTACTAATTACTAAATTTTATACTTTTCATCAACCCGCGTATCAATCGATTGCTTATGTCGCAAATATACTGAATTCATCGTTCGAATATACAAGCAATGAACTTCGGAAAAAATACCCAATTTTGTAAAAACCGAATTTCAACACATTTCTTATTAATTATATTCTGCTACGCGTAGAATTGTTAACACGTTCAACGATACATTTAGAAGTCAAGACATTACAGTATGAAACTATTTTTAACTATTTTTAATATTCAATATATTTATTATATTGAATATTATATATAATATATAATTATTATATTGGATATTATATATAACATATAACTATTATATTGAATATTATATATAATATATAATTATTATATTAAATATTATGTATAATATATTACTATTATAATTATTATATTAAATATTATGTATAATATATTACTATTATAATTATTATATATAATATATTACTATTATAATTATTATATATTATATTATAATTATTTATTTCAATATATTTAAATATTTTTAACTAGAATCTGGTTAACCAAAGATCCAGTTTATTTGTTCCACGAGAGAACGTCAATTTCTCCTAAGTCCACAAGATGATTCTAAACTCGTGCACGACCACATAAGACTTTTCGAGGGCCAGATTTCGTCAAAAATCTGTCTTCAAGCATGACTGGACCACCGTTGCTCCGGGTAGCCGAATACGGTGCCGGCGAAAACTGCAAGCTAAACACAAAGAGCAAACGTCATAGTATGAAGTAGTAATGATGTTCATTGACCGAGCTTGACACCCGGAATGACTCGTACGTGCCAGGTGTTGTTCAGGTTTTTGACCTCGGTTTTTTTTAACAGTCTAGCATGATGCTACTGAAACATGTTCTCGCTGCCAACATGTATAGTAAATCAATTTTCAGCATATTCATCATTTTTGTTACAAGTTTTTATGAACACATAAACTTAGCCACATGAAATATACGTGGAATACGGTCGATAAATTACGATATAAATATGAATTACTAATTCCAAGCAATTCGGTAAATGAACTCACGGTTTACAAATATAATCTGTTGCGATTCATTCGAAAGGCGACCTTTAATCCTTGGTAAAGTATAAAGTATCAATTTGTCCGAGTTTCGAAGAAGTTCGACCAGCAAAACTCAATTACAAACATGCACAGATGAAATTATGGAGAATTTATCGCTTCTTTATTAGACGTATTTTTATGTATTGAAGATCTCACCTTCGCTATTTTCTCAAGCTTCGAATTGCCTAGTTCCTCAATGAATGATCACGTTTAAGGAATATTGGGGCTACTTTTCATTTTATGTATATATAAATACATGTAAATTCTCTTGTCTTACTCAATTCGTTCCTTTGAATCATAGGAAAAAATGGTAATTGCCATTTTGTTTCACAATAGGTAATCATTATAACATTTCTGGTACAGTAGTTGATAATGATCGATCAGTAATAATGATACTATAATTGGCTCAATTAATAATTAGAACGGGGCTGTCACGGTTAAACTACTTACTATTAGTAAGTAGGCCCACTAAAGTGGCGGGTTCTTCAGGTCATTCGAACCAACTTTTTCCTTTACAAAAATGTTCTCCGAGGCGCCGTTAACGAGTTATCAACGAAAAACAGTGACCAATGAGAGGCGAGCTCGGCTGGCCCGTGGCGACCGAGCCAACGAGCGGAACTGGGCTTCGCGCGCTGGTTGGCTGGGCCGCCTTGCGTCGGCCGTACTCGATTCTTATTGGTCACTGTTCGTTCGTTGATAACTCGTTAACGGTGCCTCGGAGAACATTTTTGTAAAGGAAGAAGTTGCTTCGAATGATCCGAGGAACCCGCTCTTTCAAGATTGCGAGATATTTTTAAGACACCCTGAATAATATTTCCCTCTTCCTTTGACCCCACAGATAATAATACATTGAGTACGACAAAGTTATTAGAGTGAAGTCAGATTAATCGTTCTACCTGCGTTCTTAGTCGCCTGTCCGTTGACGACAAAGAAAAATAGACACGTACTTACAACAAGAAAACCATAAACACCAGTTTGTAGTATTACGCAAGTGCAAACGGAATAAAAAGTCGGCAAAAACCGATTATAAGCGTTAGGTTATGCAAGCGTATGGTGCAAAAAAGAATGGGATAGTACATACATACGCTTCGTACGATGCTACGGGAAGATGTTCGTTGAGCGCAAACCAGAGAGTTGAATTTATATCTTTCGACTTTACCAGAAATAATGTAGCTTCTGTGCCGCGTATGCACATGCCGGTCGGTACGTGTGCGATTACAAGGCATTAACAATTGCAAATGATTTCTGAATCGAGTTAACATGTCGTTTATCATATCGCTGCTGAATATATACGACAGTGTCTTCTTTGGAAAAACTCGTTTTATATGAGATAATAACTAGACTGCGAATCTTTATGCAAGATAAGAATCGGCTGCGTCTATTGTGCAAACAACAGCGGTCACTTTTCAATTTCTCTTTCTTTCTTTGACCCTTGAAACGCCGAACGCACGGGGGTTATTTCGATCCGCGAGCGATTAGACAGAACAGTTTCCAACAGAAATTTGATTACGAGTAGCAGCAGAAGTTCTTTTTAATATTTTCAGTATTTAAAATTTCACCTATAGCCAATTTTATTACAAATGCATAAAATTAATTACAAATGCATAAATTATGAATCGAAATGGCCCTGCCATCGAAAATAGTTAATATTAAATATTTAATATATTATATAATATATATTATTAATATTATATTAATAATATAATAATATAATGATATAATAATGATATAATAATATAATAATATATATAATTAATATTATTATATAATATATATAATATTTAATATTTTCTATTAAATAATAATAATAATAATAATAATAATAATAATAATAATAATAATTTATTTCTATATAAATAATAATGCATCACAAAAATTTCGGTTTATTCCTCTTTAATCTTATAATGGTCGCAAAGCAGACAGGTTCGAAATGCTTCGCGTAGATCAATAATATCATAAGCATTAACATAGTACGATCGAACCGAGAAAACATAGACAAGTTAGGTTTCAGATTATGTAACGCTAGAACGCATGATGTAATTCTTATTTATCGGTATTTATTATCAAAACTGCTGCAAGTACGAACATTTGTGTACAGACCGTTACGTTGTTTGCGAGAGATACTTTCCATTTCCATGTTTTCAGTATACTTACCGTTCACGTGGTAAATACCGATGGCTAGTACTGATCGGTCATTATTAGCTGGCTGTGTATCACATAAATAAACATATTAATAGCACCGTTTTACGTAACGAACTTGTACAAGTGGGAGACGTTCCGAAATTCGTTCTATATGCAGGAATAGATAGAAAATAATTATGTGATGAAATAATTAAATAATTACGCGAATATAATGAAAACGACTGAATTCATTTAACAATTAAATGTAATGTAATAATAATTAAATTACATTATTTCTTAACATTATTAACTCTTTCAAAATGTTGATTAAAACAAAAAAGTATAATGGAAGAAATGTGTATTTCATATTATTTTTTTCATATTAGTGTACGAATGCTTTCAGATTATATTATTTGCACTTACGTTATAATGATGTTGTAAATCGTATAAAAATCAAAGTAGATCAAATTTTTCATAAACACCACTAAGTAAGCAATATGGATCTTGCTTGCATCCCATAAAGAAGTAAACAATTGAAAAATTATACACTGAAACCTCTGCAAATTGAACCAGTTACGACGATTTTCTTTAGACTTATAAGAATAATTTCTGTCACTTTATTAGAAACTATTCGCACTCTGGAAATTGCATTTTATCGTTCCGATTTTCATCGAAACTCTGCTAGGTTACAATAAAGAAACGTACAGCTCGGATAAGATTATTCAAATCATATTGTAATAACAATGGCGAACATTTCGATGACTAAGCTCTTGGATGACGCGGCAGTCAAAACGTTCACAGTGCAATCATGATACACGTTTATAACAGTGCAATAATGATATACATCGTTAATAATAGAAAAATAATAGACTTTTTTTTAATAATACAAATATAGCATAAATTTTGTTAATAATACAATTACGGTACATTTTCTTTAGAAAAACTGCGCCGAATCGATTTTTATCATTTTAAATCAATCTAAAATCAGAAAATAAGTATACCGCGTATATTAACCCTTTGCACTCGAAGCTATCTTAACTGTAAATATGAAATCATTTTTCTAACTCATAGTATTTCTATTTTATACGACAAAATGCATTTTATATGTGTATGAAATCGACTTTTGGGATTACAACCGTTACTCTCTCTCAACAATTTCTTAGTAATGCAGAAATAAAATATTAACCCTTTGCACACGAAGCTGTTTCAACTGAAAATATAAAATCATTTTCTAACTCATAATATTTCTACTTTATATGACAAAATGCACAACCGTTACTCTCTCAACAATTTCTTAGTAATGCAGAAATATAAAATATTAACCCTTTGCACTCGAAGCTGTTTTAACTGAAAATATAGAATCATTTTTCTAACTTATAATATTTCTACTTTATATGACAAAATGCACAACCGTTACTCTCTCAACAATTTCTTAGTAATGCAGAAATAAAATATTAACCCTTTGCACACGAAGCTGTTTCAACTGAAAATATAAAATCATTTTTCTAACTTATAATATTTCTACTTTATATGACAAAATGCACAACCGTTACTCTCTCAACAATTTCTTAGTAATGCAGAAATATAAAATATTAACCCTTTGCACTCGAAGCTGTTTCAACTGAATATATAAAATCATTTTCTAACTTATAATATTTCTACTTAGAAAATTTTTGTCATATAAACTTATAATATTTCTACTTTATACGACAAAATGCATTTTATGCATATGAAATTGACTCTTGGGGCTCGCACAACAGTTACACTCTTAGCAATTCTGTTAAATCTAAACTTGTTTTAATAATAAAAATCATCTTGAAAACGAGATATAACAAATTTTAGCGGTGCCTCCGAGTCACCACTCGAGTGCAAACGGTTAATTCCACGAAAACAGATCAACACAGGAAACATGAAACAATGGGAATCCGAAGAGATTCTCCTCAGGATGCCGACAGGAGCTGTTGTAAACTTGTAATTGGGCACATTTGTGCCGCGTAAGGGTTAAACACGCTAATCTACGCGTGTTTCGTTTTCTTTCTCTTTTTTTTTGTTTTCGTGCGAAAGAGATTAGAGAATTCTATTAACAGCGACGAGGAAATATAGATTTGTATCGCGGGCCGACGGTCGTTTGGTCTCTTTGGCCGGCCGCGGTGGAATAAAAGTCGCATTATTCTTTTCGCGAGCGAACGAAGAAAAGTCAAAGACCCGCCGATCGTATCTGTCAGATGGTATTGCGGGACAGGCCGCCGCGACGTCGGAAAAGTACAAGTTCATGCAGCCACTATTATTTATCGCATAGAGAGGGTATATCCTAGACTTCGTACTTCCACGAAGGTTCCAGTAGATCGAGCACGCATTGTTACGTTATACTTTTGTCGGCGATCGTATTTCGCTTCTACATAGTAGGTAGCCCGACAGGGAATACAGTGATTTGCACTTATTGATTAATAAATCAATGCCCCTGGGGATTCTACTTACCATTCAGAGTCGACGGTTTTTCAGAGTCCCGGCCTCCTTCTTTCGGCCGAAGTAGTTTGTAACAGGCTGCGCACACCGAATCGGGAACATCTTCATACCATCCGTCGTCGATTCCAGGAAATTCGACTTTTTTTCTCTCTCTCTCTCTCGGTGCATAGAACTTGTTACGTTGATGCGTTCAACGATCCCGCGAGCACCGTTTCGGATAATAACGTGCTGCGCGAGGAATATGAAATTGAAAGAACATATTGACAGGTAATCTTAAGAAGTAGCAATGGATATAAGAATATAAAAATATAACAGATTAATATGTAATATATAATATAAGAGATAATCTTGACAGATTAATATATTATATATAATATAACAGATTTTTATATATTAATCTGTTATAATCTTTGTTATTATCTAATCTTGACAGATTAATATATAATATAACAGATAATCTTGACAGATTAATATATAATATATATAATATAACAGATAATCTTTTGACAGATTAAAATATATAATATATAATATAACAGATAATCTTGACAGATTAATATATAATATATATAATATAACAGATAATCTTGACAGATTAAAATATATAATATATAATATAACAGATAATCTTTTTTGACAGATTAATATATAATATATAATATAACAGATAATCTTTTGACAGATTAATATATAATATATATAATATAACAGATAATCTTGATAGATTAAAATTTATAATATATAATATAACAGATAATCTTGATAGATTAATATATAATATATAATATAACAGATAATCTTTTTTGACAGATTAATATATAATATATAACATAACAGATAATCTTGACGAAGATAAAATACAAGAAAGACAACACGTTCGTTGAGAAGTCTTATTATTACAAAAAAGAATAAAAGTAGATTAATTTCCAAAATACAAGATATCACGTGTACGAGTAGAAATTAACTAAAATTTTCCTTTTATTTTAATCGCAAGAAATCTTGTGCTCAACGAAAGGAAATGTTCCTTTTATTTTTAGGTTCTCCCTTTTAGGTCCCTTATTATAAAAGTAGACTAATTTCCAAAATGCAAGATATATCACGTGCACGAATAGAAATTAACTAAAATTTTCCTTTTATTTTAATCGCAAGAAATCTTTTTGGTCAACGAAAGGAAATTTTCCTTTTATTGTTAGAGGTCCTCGTAAGATTAAGTACGAGAATATAAATTTGCAAACAGATCTATCTAAGGTTCGGCGATCATATTACGGGTTTATTCAAATTACTTTATTAATAGAATTAATCTGATACACCATGGACAACCTGAACAAAGTTCGAATGAGAGTGACGATACACGGATAAAAGGTATCGATAGAGCAGGCATTTGACAGGATTTAGATACCATCGTAACAGCATCGGTTTACAACCTTTATCGTCTGTTCGATGTAACCTACTGGTTAGCACGAAGAACCGCTAGTCACTCTTAGGATCAACAAAATATGTTTATAAGTGTGACGGTGGTCCCTCGATGCGAATTCAGATTTTCAGATTGTCCTACGCTGGCCAGAACAAGGTGGAAAAATTAGTTTATCGATGAAAACGTTCCTGTTGGTAAAAATAATACATAGTTAGTTACAATACATATTGTTATAACATAATATTAATAATACATAGTTAGTTATAATAGTTATAGTTATAATATAATATAATATAATATAATATAATAGTAGTTATAATATAATATAATATAATATAATATAATATAATATAATAGTAGTTATAATATAATATAATATAATATAATATAATAGTAGTTATAATATAATAGTTAGTTAGGTACACAGTTAGTTCCTTATTTTATTCAGTCTCATAGCCAGAAATTGAACGTTGCTTTACGTTGTCATGTTTTTACAAAACTACCTTAACACCACGCGTCTTCCCACTCTCGAGAAATAATGTATAGTATTTCCTAAATTTTTTTTCTAAATGTTCGTTATAGAGGCTCGGTTAAAAAAGTTAAAAAAAAACAAGAGATTTTTATTTCTTTGTCGTTCCAACTAATAGCAGAATTTAAAAAAAAGAGCATTTCAGTCATCGTCTAGCAGACTGTTCCCTCTGTAATCTAAAAAAAAATTCAAGTCATTTAGTTCAGTTTTAACATAGTTATTGCGTTTCGTGTGCCACTGTTATTATTAACCGGTAATTCTTATGGTCTCTTAATTGCAACAAAACGTTTAATCTCGATAATGCTTTCATAATTGTTCCCACGAGGACTTACGATTAGACCACGGTTTTCTCTGCGTTCGTGACAAAAATGAACGAAAAAAAAGAGTCGAAAGCATTAAAGCATTAAAAGCATTGAAGAATTCAAAAAGTCTACAGCATTGTGTTTAAACAGTTACATTATTTTCATAATACGATTAAAGGAGTTGGAAAGAAACTGTTAATGAAAACCGCGCTCTACTTGCAACACGAGAACTTATCCCCAAGAGCGGCACATACAACAAATTCCGAAATATGAGCCGTTTATTTTGAAAGTGGCATAAGTCACTTTGTTTTTAAGTCAATATATTTAAGGGTTCGCGTTTGAACACGTTTCAAAATATGGATGCTAACTTTCGAGAAGATTTACTTGTATTTGTTATCTCAGGATACTGATATTTTTCTCAGTATAAATAATTTCGTATAAACATGAAAAAAATCACCACTTTTCATCACGGTAAAGTGACTTATGCCACTCTTTCAAAATAAACGACTCAAATATCAATTATTTTTCTTTTTATTTAACAGCTTGTAGTTCTGTGTACAATGTTGCATCGGCGTGATTCGAAATTCTCGCTATTTTATCAATGGACTGCGAATCTTTATCTGTATAAAACAAAAATTGTCCGCATCAATTTTTTAAAAGCAGTAGCCAGTCAATTACTTTGCGCTCTAACTGCATCGTACTATTTTTCTCAGTGTAAATAATTTCGTATGAACATGAAAAAAATCACCACTTTTCATCACGGTAAAGTGACTTATGCCACTTTCAAAATAAACGGCTCAAATATCGATTATTTTTCTTTTTATTTAACAGCTTGTAGTTCTGTGTACAATGTTGCATCGGCGTGATTCGAAATTCTCGCTATTTTATCAATGGACTGCGAATCTTTATCTGTATAAAACAAAAATTGTCCGCATCAATTTTTTAAAAGCAGTAGCCAGTCGATTACATTGCGCTTCAACTGCATCGTACTTCAATCGCACGGTCTATACATGAGATTTGATTCAGTAGTTCGGTCTTGATCACCGAAGTAACAAATTGAAACTTCGAAGCTTTTTTTCTTTTCTTAGAAAGAAATTTCCACAGCTGGCGGTGAAGATATCTTCACCTTCTCTTTATGTAATCTGTAAAAATAAATTACCATATACGCGGTTTTTTTTAAATGAAAAGTGCCATTATAATCATTGATCGAGACATTCAACGAGCCTTCAAATTTCGATGAAATGTTGCAGCGAATAACAATAAATATTACGTCGAACTTATGTCGAACAAATACTTCAAGCGATAAAGATAATGATTTTGATGCAATCTAATATCTCTATTGTAATTTTGAAATTACAATAGCGATAGTGACTCCGAATAAAATTTACTTTTGTTTTCCGATATGTCATAATTATTTGTTTGTTAAGGTGATATTAATAAATCGGGTTGTATAAATCGATCACGGACTTGAAGATGGAAACTTCCTCGGTACAATGACTTCTCAAAACTTGGTCTACGACCTTTTTTAGTCGCTGCATGAAACAGAAACAAGGAACAAGTTCCTTTTATTCGAAACTCAATAGATTACTTAGCATTAACCCTAGAAAGATAACCATATGACAACGTACGTAAAAGATAACCATATGCTTCAGAGGCGTATGCTTTTCTAAGGCGTCAATTTTATACTAACAATGGATATTTATTTAAGTTAATCTAGTCATTTTAAAGGTTTGGCATTATTGTAAAAATAAAATGCATTTATATTATATTTTTTTATATTTTAAGTAATTTTAAACTTAAATCACTAGACCTCTATGAAAAATTAACAAAAATCAACAGTCTTCGCAGGCGCCTCTGCGACGTAGGTTATCTTTCTCGGGTTAAACTATTCATCGAAACACGCAAAATCCCAACGGAAATCAATGTTCTATCCTCCTGGTACGTTACCAGGAAAATTTTCGTAGCGATATTATATGCACCGATTCGTTTTTCTCTGTTTCTCGAACACGAAAAATACAAGTCTGCGACCAAATATTTCCAGGAACGGATTCCTTCGTCGAACCGAATTACGTTTTTCAAGCACTCAGCTTCCATTCGGTTCCGCTTCTGGCGAAGGCAACAACAATTTCACGAGACGACTAAGCTTTCCTGTTCTCGTTTCTAATTCTCTCTAACTCTTCTCTTCTAATTCTCGGTATAAATAATAAAAAAATCACCTTTTTTTTCCTCACGGTAAAGTGACTTACGCCACTTTCGAAATAAACGGCTCCCAATATCCTACGAAAACTCTTCGCAACTTCTTCGAATCCCGAATTTAAACAGCTCCCGTCGCCCCGCGTCGCGCCTCTCCCGCGCGCGCCTCGTCGTCCGGGATCGTTCCTGTATAACACGTATCAAAGTCGGGGGAATGGCCTTGATTGGTCGGTTGATTTCGATTCGGCTGTAGTAGAACTCAACCCCGGCTAAGCTCGTATACGTCGGCCGATCAAGGCACGGTACATGCTCCCAGCTCACAGTGGGGAGCCGGGAGAATGGCATTATGTGCCGCCTGTGGAAAGAGAGAAAGAGAGAAAGCGCGTGTTGGGGGGAGGTGTAAGAAGAAGGGGGAGAGCGGGGGACAGAGAAAGAGAGAGAGAAAAAGGAGAGAAAGAGGGGGAGAGGGAGAGAGAGCCGCCCGTTCCCTCCCTTCTCTCGCACAGCCTTCTATCGCGCATTGTCTGGGGCAGCCATATTGGAATAACAACCAACCCCGTCGCGATTGGTCGGTTTTTCTTTTTGTTTTTTTTTAACGGGAGAGCCCGTCGCTCTCTCGGGCGCAAAACTTGTCGTGGACGTGGTTAAGCAATGCCTTGCTACGCGATAGACTATCAGTCGACTTCATGCTGTGCCCGCATCAAAATCATCTGGCACTGACCGCTGTTATGATTTCCCTCGAGGTCGGACCGTAAAGTCAGCCTTAGAACATGACCGTGTTACCATGAGAGAAGAAACGCCGTTCGAGTCGTTCTACTCCGGTTCCGCCTCGTCCCCGGGACACTCTTGCATGTCGACGGTGTTTCCGGCAGCCGCCGAATAGCCGCCGGTGATCCAACGATTCGCTAGCAACCCCCTTCGGATCGGCCGTTCGAAATCGCCGCTTTGGACAATTCGAACGAACCCTCGTTCCTTTTATTCGTAGACGTATTACTCTGGTGCATCGTGTGGTGCAACGTGGAAACTCTTCTCGGTCCGATAGAGATCCTGCGAGGTCGCGATAGAGATCCTGCCCGCACTCCGTTTGCTTCGAGTGTTGTGTACAAGTGCAACCCCAACTTTTGCCAGTTGTGCGCCGGTTCTTTTTGGTGACTCGCACTCGCGAAAACTCGCGACGCGCTTCTGTGTGATCGTTTGTTCGTTCGCCGCCATTTGTGGATTACACGTGCCACGGATTGCGACCACTGAGGTATGCCCGACGGAATGATCTCTCTTCGCTCTAGCTATAGTAATCGCGATTCGACGCGTTGCCGATCGTGCGACGAACCGGCTGACCGGTTCGCCGTTCGCGCCGCGATTTCTTTCGCGGTCATGTTTCCTTGGAATTTCCTTGATCGTAGCATTTATTTTAAGGTATTGGAAGAGCTGATCTACCTTCTCTCTCTCTCTCTCTCTCTCTCTTTCTCGCGGAAAGGGTCGCGCTATGCACTTGAGAAAATGTTTTCTTAGTAGTTCCAGTAAATGAGCCGTTTATTTTGAAAGTGGCGTAAGTCACTTTACCGTAGTGAAAAGTGGTGATTTTTGTCATGTTTATACGAAATTATTTTAACAAGTACAAGTAAATCTTCTCGAATGTTAGCATCCATATTTTGAAACGCGATAAAACGCAAACTCTGAGATATATCGACTTCAAAACAAAGTGACTTATATGCCACTTCCAAAATAAACGGCTCAAATAACGGTTCTGTTTCGTAATTTATATTCTCGTTAGGAATTTTCTGATTAACAAATTTTACGAGAAATTTGTATCATTTCTTTTCATAACTATGTCGAAACAAGTTCGGTATCCTTCGCTCAGGTACACGCGACTTTGCTCGGTTGCCACTAAGAGGGTTGAGGGAGGGTGATTTTGTATCCGTGTTAGAAAAAGTCAACATTAGCTTTTCCAGCGAGATATATTTATTTATACGATACTGTCGAATAATACATTCGGGTACTTATATATATATATAGTAATGCAAAAATATAAACTATTAACCCTTTGCACTCGAAGCTGTTTTAACTGAAAATATAGAATCATTTTTCTAACTTATAATATTTCTACTTTATATGACAAAATGCACAACCGTTACTCTCTCAACAATTTCTTAGTAATGCAGAAATATAAAATATTAACCCTTTGCACTCGAAGCTGTTTTAACTGAAAATATAGAATCATTTTTCTAACTTATAATATTTCTACTTTATATGTTTTAACTGAAAATATAGAATCATTTTTCTAACTTATAATATTTCCACTTTATATGACAAAATGCACAACCGTTACTCTCTCAACAATTTCTTAGTAATGCAAAAATATAAAATATTAACCCTTTGCACTCGAAGCTGTTTTAACTGAAAATATAGAATCATTTTTCTAACTTATAATATTTCTACTTTATATGACAAAATGCACAACCGTTACTCTCTCAACAATTTCTTAGTAATGCAGAAATATAAAATATTAACCCTTTGCACTCGAAGCTGTTTCAACTGAAAATATAGAATCATTTTTCTAACTTATAATATTTCTACTTTGTATGACAAAATGCATTTTATGCACATGAGATTGACTCTCTGGGACTCGCACAACAGTTATAGTTTCTTAGCAATTTTGTTAAATCTAAACTCTGTTAATATTAAAGTTACCTTAAAAGGTGATACAACAAATATTAGCGGTGCCTCAGAGTCGCCACTCGAGTGCAAAGGGTTGAAAGATTGTAAACGAACATTATTATCATTGTTGAAAGGACATCATTTTTTTGTATCCTTTCTCAAGCATGCTAGGATTATTAAAGAGTTAACGTTTTTTTGTAAATGCATGCATTCGTTTACTTTCATTCGCAGAGTTCGGTAACGCAAGATCTAAAATTTTTTCTTTTCATTTGAAATAATATTAATAATATTCATTCTTAGATGGTGTATGAGAACCTCGTCGTAAGTCTAAACTCATTGTTATAGTGCAAGTGGGTTAATTCTCCATGTCCGTGTATAAATTAAGGAAAAAGAGTTTTGACACTCGGACGGTGGTTCTTTTTTTACGAAAACACATAAGCAGAATCATTTGACATTGTAGTTATCAATATTACAGTTGTATTATATAGTTGTATCGTAGTTATTAACACTATGCCGTCCGGTGACACCACGCCGGTGCCATGCAAAAACTATCTGTCGTATGCCGGTGGTACCACTTTGGTGGCATTTTAACCCTTTGCACTCGAGTGGTGACTCCGAGGCACCACGAAAATTGTTACACCACGTTCCAAGATCATTTCTATAATAACAAAGCTTACGTGTAAGGAATTGTTAAAAGTCTAACTGTTGTACGAGTCACAAGACTCAATTTCATGCGCATAAAATGCACTTTGTCATTAAAATGGAAATACCGTAAGTCGGGAAGGTCGATTTAAATTTACAGTTAATATGGCTTCGAGTGCAAAGGGTTGAAAAACTGAAATAACATTTGAACTATATTTCTTGGCTGTTAAAAGGCAGCGAACCAACTATAGCATCGTGCTTGTTTAACTAAGAATTAAGTACGAAAATTCTTGGACGACATATCTTAATTTCAGGAATTTATATTACCGCCATCTTCGAAATTTTTGTTTAAAATCTAACATTTCCAAGCTATTATGCCGACGTCACACAAAAGAATCGTATCTAAGATCTGCGGACGGCATAGTGTTAATTACATATCTTTTAGGACACTGCTTCTAGACAAGTTTTTCTACAGACCTTAATGGAACGTATCAAAAATTGAAACTAATTGTCGGAAAGCAATTGTCGAGTTAACAATATTCGTACTCTGGGTCCAAACGAACCCAACCGCCGCTATCCGAGTGTCGAACTGTACCGTACTGTTTTTTATTAAATTCGAAATAATATTGAATATTTCTACGCATGCGCAAGAGCTTCTATCATGAAGGAAGCGAATCACGTCAGTTTTCTCTTCTTTTCGCGAGTAAAACAAATTTAAACATTATTTTACAGTTCTGGACACGTATAGATGAAAATTATAGCGCGTTAATTAATCATCTCCTTGCTTCGTGTCTCTGCCCGGACTTGTTGTAACTTGATGTATGGTTCGATGATCGTGTCATTGATTAACTAGAATTCACCCGAATAAAGAAACAGGTATTTCTGTTTGTTAAATTCAAGTTGAAGTCTTAATCGTGAGCCTAACACAATTTTGTAAGGCAACGATTTAAGACACGCTAGCTCTTATGGTAGCTCTATTATTACTCGTTAGATAATTTTGTTTTATGCTTTCTGAATTAGGACAACTTTTGCATCAGAGAATTTCGTGTACTTCGTGGTTGGAAGTTGTTTTTGGCAATTACCGAATCGGTCCGACGGTAGTGGATAAGTTATGGCACGAAATATTGGATGCTGAAACATCAATTTTAGCAGAAGGTTGAAGAGCACTAACTGAATATAATCGATAAAACTTATTTTCTATTAGTCTTTTCATTTTTATTTATTACTAGAACCATTGCGCCTGGTTTTCGATCTTTTCAATGTTCTGAGTCATTTTCATCGTATCAGAGGTTTAGGTGAAGAAATATTTCAAAAAATAACGTATACAGTACATACAAACAAATGAAATTCGTTTATATTTCGACACGAAGATTCGATAAGAACGCCATATCGATAATTTTGCTAGTTGCAAATGGAACAATTTTACGAAGTAAAAAAATAACGATAAACGAATGGTTGTAGCTGCAGAAATGTATGTAAATTAAGAATCGAACTTAAAAAAGATGAGATTAAAGGAAATACATAATCGTAAAAACATTTAAAGAATATCAACAGACGGCTGCGTCATTTGCGACTCGTTAAAATGATTAAGAAACAAAGTAAATATCTAACCAGCTCCTTTATCTTGCAATTAGTCCAAGTAATTTTTGTTCTTTTTTAGAAAAACCCGCAGTCTAATTATCATATCGCCAACAAAATTACCAATAAAACACAAACCTGTTTATTCAGTTCGCAAGAACTGTTTAAGACGTACAAATGAAATCTTACAAAAAGAAAAATTGCTTTCGTTAATCTTGGACGCAATTTTCCAGTGTTTTCTCATGCATCAAATAAAATCACCGAAACCAGCATTTCCACATCCTCGAACAAAATGGACTCGCGCTAATCACGTTCGCACAAATCGGTACGAGATACGCATCCAAACATCAATTTACCTTGAAACATCCGTCAGCTGCAATTGTTCTTGCACAATTCCATCTTTCCATCAACATTAACCAGTTAGCTGTTGCAATCTCTTCGAAAATTATATGTGCGACTATTGTAATATACAGAGTGTCCCAAAAATGTCTCGTAATCGGGAAACGGTGGGTTCCTAAGGTTATTTGACATAATTTATTCCGCAGCGAAAATGCAATCCGCGGCTTTGTTTACGAGTTATCAATGAAAATCGGTGACCAATAAGAGACGAGCTCGATTTATGCGAAACGGCGGAGCCAATGGGCGGAACTGGGCTTCGTGCGCTCATTGGCTGGGCTGTCTCGCACCTTATTGGTCACTGATTTTCATCGATAACTCGCAAACAAAGCCACGAAATTGCATTTTCGCTGACGAAAAAATTATTTCAAATGTCCCCGGGAACTCCCCATTTCCGCGTTGCGAGACATTTTTGGGACACCCTGTAGAATTAAGTTGCAATTAAATGACTGTTCTATTTTTCATTTCATTACTAACATTTCCTTATCCGTTTAACTTAACCAGTTAGCCGTTTTCGACGAGTATCTCACGAACATATATTGGGTTGGCAACTAAGTAATTGGCGATTTCAATTATAGACGTCTCTCACTCCCATTTTTATGATATCCGTAAATGTTATATCATAAAATTATTATTATTATTATTATTATTATTATTATTATTATTATTATTATGTTACCAAGTGTACGAGTACAGTAATTTCTCCCTAATTTGCGCTCAGATTTCGCATAAAAATGGACAATTTTGGGAAGAGGAGATACAATTATTGGGTTGGCAACTAAGTAATTGCCGATTTCAGTTATAGGCGTCTCTCGCTCCCATTTTTATGGTATCCGTAAATGTTGTATTATAAAATTATTATTATTATTATTACGTTATTTTTTATTATCCGTGAACGTTAGCAACTGGACAAATTGAATGCAGCGGTCAAGGAAAAGCGACCAGAATCGGTCGATCGTAAAGGTGTCATTTTCCAGCAGAACAATGCTAGGCCGCACGCGTCTTTGTCCACTCGGCAAAAATTGATGGATATCGGTTGGGAATCGATGTTACACCCACCATATAGTCCTGATCTCGCGCCATCGGATCACCACTTATTTCGATCCCTGGTCAACTCCCTTCGTGGTAAAACTTTTAACGACGACGACGCTGTAAAATCTCACTTAACTCAGTTTTTGGCCGAAAAGGATCAGACTTTCTACGAGCGTGGAATTTTCAAGTTGTTGGAGAGACGGCAAAAGGTCATCGAACAAAATGGAAAATACATTACAGATTAAACTTCGTTCCAAGTGAAAAAAAAGATTCTTTATTTCATCGAACAAATCGGCAATTACTTAGTTGCCAACCCAATACTCGACGAAGAAATGGCATCGTTTTGTGTTACGACGAACATACTTGTCACGAGGGAACAGCAATATTCTATGCTACGACGAACATACTCGTGAAAAACAGCTAACTGATTAAAAACTTCGAGCCAGCAGTGTGCACGTAGAGAACCTCTTCTTTTCTCCTGCCAAATGACTGCCAATCACAAGTGGGTGCAACGAACGCAGTCGCGGAAAGTAGCGCAGCAGAGCACAAACGCAAGGGCGAGGCTCCATAAATTGATGAGCGACCCTTTAGCCCGTGAAATGGTTCGCCGAGATCGGTTTGTCGAGCATCTCGGCCAATAAATTCTGCGAAACGAGGTCCGGCGAGGAGGAGTTCGGTCACCACCGGTCACCGGTCAACAATGAGCGTAGGAGCGAAGAATCAATGGCCGTAATCATGGCTGAAACTGTGGCCGCGCCAGGTGACGCAGAACCACATAAATAAATCGGCGCTGGGTCTGGCAGCGGAGGCAATCGTGGAAATGAGATGTCAAACGACATTATGGAGCGTGTCGGTGCAGGGCCGACCGTTGGTAGCCGACTGTCAAGGACCGCAAATAAGATTTGCCTCGACATATTTATCATCCGGTGGATAGGACAATCGTGCTGGCGCATTCGTGACGGAGGATTCTCCTCGTTTCGTGTCGTTCTCGTGCGCGCACACGCGGGGCCCGGGGCCCGCTCTGCTCTCCGCGTTGGAAGCGGGATCGCATTTAGAGTATTAGAGAGCCACCAGAGCACCCCCAGCACCTTTTCCCGGCACGATTCCGTTCGGAGGGTCACCGGGTCCGAAAATTTTGTCGAGTAACGCAGGAATTATTATTATTATCCGGGGAAGGGCCGCGGCGGGTTCGGGCGGCCCTCCGAAGAAAAGAAAATGGTCGTTAGGCGCGCGCGAAATGTGAGAAATGATCTGTCGACGTTCCCGTGTTCCGTGAAAAAGCCAGCAGCCCGCGAGTTCAAAGGAGCCGTGGAATCAAAAAAGATCGGGAACCGTGCTGCCATTAGATGCACCGTGATCGAGCGAATTCCCTTGCGGAAGAGATTCATCCCCCGGAGACGTTTGCTTCTCGCTTAGCGTCTCGAAAGTATGCAACTGTTCGGACTCGTTGCACGCCGCGCGGTGGAACGAAACGCCTATTTCCTCGAACACCGACGGCTCCAAAATTTATCGTCGACATTTCTTCGCTGGAACTTCGTTGAATCTTTAACGAGCGATCGTGGCACGGGGAAATCTCGAAGAAATGGCATTTACATTCGCGTTAGGTTCGATTCGAACGCGCGTTAATCCGATCGTCACGATAATTCGAATCCTTTTGTCTTCCTGTTGCTCCACTTGAAATGATTATTGCCCACATCCAATTCGTTTATAAGTTGTCAACGTTTTACGCGTTATTAACAACGATCGTCTACGAGAAACGTTCTGATTTCATTCCAGTTTCATCGTTTAACGACCGTATCAGATAAATATCCATTGCGTTCGGCCCTATCGTAGCTGCTAATTGCCGCGATCAATCAAATAATGCGAATGTAAAGTTCGTTGCTTCGTGTTTTTCTTATGCTGCCATCGTTTATTAAAGATTCGATGAAACTGTAATTGAAAATTTCGACCGATTTGGCCGACGATGTCGAAGAATGCGGGCGTTCCGCCCGAAACCATGGACATCGTCGGTCGACGAAATTTTGTTCACACTTCGAAATTGTATACGCCGGATTTTATTTACACGTGAGCGGCGCATAATTTTTCGTCGAAACTGATTTCCAATACGCGGCCGTCTGAAAGTTGCACCAAGAGGAAATCGTTCGTTTCAACACTGTGAACCTTTTCAACACCGATATCTTTCCGATTGCTTCCTGGTTTCTAATGCTAATGCACAGCGAGTAATCTTAATCGACAGGTCTTAAATTAATAATATATTCCGATTCTGCCTTTAGTCGATGAAACAGTTGTTTATCAAGCTGGATCATCTGGCCGTGTGCTTTTTTATTAGATACACCTTAGAGATTACCAAACAGATTTCCGTCGGATTTACTTTTGCGCTCTTCTGAGTTATCGAACTTCTGAGTAATCGTATTATGTCATACGCTTAACTAAATACCAGCATAGTTATCTCGATAGATTTATCTTAGAATCGACGATATTCATTTTCTCCGTTTCATACGGATTTTTGTGCGAAGCGTTCGATCACATGCGAAAAGTTCGTTGCTTGAAAACACGGTAATTTCTCCCTAATTCGCGCTCGGATTGCGTACAAAAACGGACAATTTTTGGAATAGGAGATACGATTATTCGATCCTCGCGTCTCTATTTTTATAGGTGTTAACAATCGGTAACTGTGAAAACGAGCCGCAAGACTCGAACAATCGTATCTCCTCCTCCCAAATTGTCCATCTTTGTAGGCAATCCGAGCGCGAATTAGGGAGAAATTGCTGTGCGTGTTCCAAACAGAAGTTGTATGGTATCAAGGAAGATATGCGGTATAATGATTAGTTTCTCGTTATTTTGCTTTTTCATCAAGATATGGTGAACGTCTTGAATCTTTTTACCATAACATGTTACATATTATGGTAAATATTTACATATATATTATAATTTATTTTTTATTATAATGTATATAATTATATACGTATATAATATATAATATATGTATATATTATTAGTAAAAAACCAATAATTACCAAGTTATTAGCATTGTCCACGATCTCGGGCAAATTCGCCGCTGCGCGTCGGGAGCAGAAACCTAACTCTCTCGACCGTCGATCGTCGGATTAGATCTAGAGTAGGTACTCCGGCAACTTCTGTTTCTGCTCCTGGAATTCGCCTCGAGTTTAACCCTTAAATGCATGATTTTTTATTTTGAATTTTAAAAAATCGTGAAAAATAAATAAAAAAATCTAGGTAATAATATTGAGTATCTATTTTGAAAAAAAGTTGTACGCAGACTTTTGGCAACGATACGCGTTTATTGCTAAAATTATCGTAGACGTAAACAAATGGTCACGTATTTATATTATCTATTAGTACAGGAATTTTCACATTATTTATAAATGAAATGCGGCAAAGCGATTGCGATTTTTGTTGCGACACGAAGCAACCTTGCATTCGATGCGCTCGGTCCGTGAAAATCCTTTGCAACCTGGAAGTTATCACCCACCGCATTCGAATGTCAAAAAACATATAACTTACTCGCCAAAAGTAATGTCGAGTCTTTTATTTCACACACGGTCTATCGTCTATTGTTATCAACGTGTGTTCGGAAGCGCGCATACTCAGGTTTTTGAATAAAATTCAGTGGAACTGGAATGTAGACAATTGGCAACAATATGCATTTAAGGGTTAACCCGTCGCAGCACTCTGATCCTTTCGCAGCTGCGTCGAAGTTACTTCGCCGAGAACAATTCGACGCAAAAAGTGGGATTTCTATACTCGCTGTAGGAAGTTTAACACTAAACCTAACGAGCTCAATAAAGCAACTAACTTGCTTTACGACGACGGAGAGACTGTATTTTAAACCTTTCGCCATTTTTCTTGTAACCCGTGCTTGAATCAGGAAATTTATTCAATAGTTTTCTATGAAAAACCGAGAGTGATTGGCAAATAGATAAAACGAAATAAGAATTGTTTGTACCAGTTGATGCAGTTGACAGCAGCTATACAGGACATTCATATCTAATTTATAGGACATTCATATCTAATTTATAGGACATTTATATCTGATAATTTCTAATAGCTCCGATAAATTGAAGATAATGAAACAATGTTCTCAAAATTCCCTAAATGTTTTTACTGTGGTAGTACGCACGATATACGAGTAGAATGCTGTAAAAAAACTGGAATACGCGATGATAATTTTTCCCGTGCAATTATTCTTAAGTATTTGTGCAAATATGGATAATATATTATTATGGATTAATTGAAGATATCGACATTTGATTTAACGAGAATAATTGCGACGAAGTTTCGACGGTCTGCAGAAGAGAAACATAAATTCAGATTTATTGAAGTCTGTTTGAATCTTATATATATTATATTATATTATATATATATTATATTATTAATATTGAATCTTATATATATGATTTCATAACGCAAGAATGTAAAATATATAATGACAATAAATTGTATCACTTTTCGATCACACTGGGAACCATCGAAAACGATTTCATATTATATTCTTCAAATAAATATTATGCAAGAAAAATGATTGTTGACATACAAGACAAATAGCTATCGCAAAATTCGTTATAAAAAGTCAGTAACGACAGCCTTGTAGTTTCAAGTGGAAAAATTGGATTTCTTAATTTTAATTGTTATTGGAGAAAATATATTGAGAAAAATGTTCGATCAAAGCACTGCTTATAAATAACAGAATTAACCATAATTCGGTTAGCATGTTTGTATTCGACGAATTACTAAAATCCTTAATGCCTCCACTCTAATTGTTAATTCTAAGACTTGAATGAGAAATAGTTAATCAAGACCAGTCATTTTGATTGGTTTGGTAGTTCTAGCTAGTTAATATTATATTTTCAAAATATAACGCTTTATCAGGCTCGTTAACTAAAACACAATAATTGAGAGCGTTAACAGTGTCAAATGTAAATGTAAATTAAAAATACCCGAAACGAGAGCAAATTTTGTACCATTTGCAGTCGTCAAGAGATCGTCTTAATTATACTTGCACGTTACGTTTCCGTTCTTTCTTTTTTTGGCTCCGGTCCTTTTTACCGGAGATTGTACGCTTCGACTCTGCAGATTAAACTGGCTCTCGAAAAGGCAGTTGAAAATTTCTTGCGCCTTTTTCAAAATTGAAGCTCCTTGCCTTCTACGGCATGGGAATGCTGGGAGTTCCCAAATTAAAGGCGGCCATTATCGTGCGGTCGGCCCCGCATTTGGACCAGACAATGGCCGCCACTACTAGTTAATGTAATAGCCATTCCAAAGGTGCGATCTTCCTTTCTCAAGGTACCGCACTGACGACCAGCAAAAGAACCAAAAACCTCTTCCTCCTTTTGTCGACCCGTCTGTCGTTCAGTTTGACCGACCTGTCCGCATCCGAACGGCCTTCTAAGAGTTATTATTTTATGAGATTGTTATCTCTAATAACATCGTACTGCAAAGGAAAAAAGGAAAACGACGATCCCGACCGTCGAAATTTCTGGGACCGTCTCGAGTTACTTTTTTATCCTCCTCCTGCTCCGAGATCAATCTAATTGAGAGGATATTCACGGAAATTTGTTTAGGAAAATCTTTCCGATTTTTATCAAGTTAAGAAATCAGTATCGACGCGTTCATTTGTTAATTGTAGTTTCGAACGTTTCTACTACGATATTTTTCGATGCACGGTAAAATTTTCACGAGTTCTTCAAAATCAAACGTTCGCGTCGACTCAACTTGCACGTTAGACCAGTTCGAATCAGATAACTTTTATTTGTAACGAACTTACTCCGTTGCAATGAACGAACATTTTAATAGTTATAAATAGATCGTGCATCTTTATACGAGACAAAGATATTCTGCGTCGATTATGAAATATAGAAATCAAGTAGATAATTCTTCCTTTCTTTAATAATTTCGATAGATTCGAAATAATATATTGACATTAGTAAATTCTTTTCATTTTATTATCACATTCGCCTATTCAACTGTGCATAAAATCGACTGTTTAATGACGAATGCCACTCGGACTGTTATTCGTTTGCAAAATTTGCCGAAGTCGACAATGTTTTACTTTATAAATTATAAGAATCACGATTTTGCGGATTCAGTTAGCAGTTATTTCCGAGAAGATAATGTTTATTGTAGAGGAAAATGGAAATTAACTTCTGCATGTAATTCTATGTAATATCGACACTGCTACACTGCTACAAACCTTTCCGTATTAGATGAAGATCGTAGTTTTACAAATTCTCAATCGAGATAAGGGAAGGAAACACGACATTGTCATTCGTACAAACATAGCGAACGAATAAGAGCCTAATGTTATCCATTATTATTATTAATACCGTGTCGTTTTCAACGCAACAGAGGGAATGCAGCGACTGCTTAAAAACCTAACGGACGATACACTAAATTACAGAATCTTCGACTGCTCTGTGAAAATGCCAATACGCTAAACTCGATGAAATTTCAATGTTGCAAAGACGCTCCGCAATTGTTCGCTCTCAAAAATTATTTTATGATACAATCGTTTATTTTCAAAACTGTTCGAAGGTGCAAAATCTACCGCAATCGAAACGCGCGCACAATTTTGGCCGTCCAAAAAATATTTCGTTGCACGATTATCCGTTTATTTCGAGGATTTAAATTGCGGACGATATAAAGAGTAAAAACGATAAAAGCAAACTCGAGATTCCTGCTTCGCTACGGTACAAAATCCACCAGAATTGAAAGAGGTTCGCAATATTCGCAATCCGCGAAATATTTGGCCGCGCGATTATTCGACCGTTTCGAAAATTTATATTGGCAAAGGGTGAAAAGGGTGAACAATAAAAGCGAACTCGAGATTCCTTCCTGCTTCGCTACGGTACAAAATCGATTACAATTGAAACGCTATTTAGTTACACAATTAGTCGTCGGTTCCGAAAATTTAAACTGCAGGGGATAGAACAAAGAAAGTGTGAACAATAAAAGCGAACTCCGGAAACTCTTGTTTCGCTACGGTACAAAATCGACAACGATTAACTTTAGCTACACGATTGCCCATTTATTTGGAAAATTTAAATTTGCACGAGATAGAAAGAACGAAGAACAGCATAAAAGCAGGGCCTCTGGAAGAGCGCGTTGCGTGTTTGGAGAGCGACGGAGAGGCGAACGATCCGGCCAGGTCGTGTTCGGAGCGTGCGTGAGGGATGAAGTAGGGTAGAAACGGGGACGCGCGATTGGCCGTAGGGCGGGAACATTGTGGGGGTTGTTCAGACCAGCAGGTGGATCTTCAACAACACCCCTTTGTCCCTCAATTAGTTACGTTTTTTTTCCTTTCCTGTCCCTCCTCCAAAATTTTACCTGTCCGTCGGCTGCAGTCAGTTCTCAAGTGCCGCGCCTCGAGATGAACAGCTTTAGCCGAGTCACAGTGAATCCGGTTTAGTCGAATCATCCTCGAATGATTTTTATCCTCGAATTTTCTGCCCGTGTTCGAGGGTATTCGCCGCCGCGTAACAGATTCATCTCGGAAGTTTCGCATTTTCGAAGACTCCGACGCGAATTCGACGCCGATCGATTTTGTGTAACCGGGGGGATGAGCCGCGTCCAGGTGACCCGCGGCCGCGATTTGTGACTTCGTGTTATATTCGCTGTTTGTGAGAATCGTCTGCAACCGTTTTGTGCAACGATGCAACGATTACAAACGCGTACGGCACCGTCGGGATCGTAGAACTCGTGCTGTGTGCGAGAACGGAATTTTATCAGCCGACTTCGAATGCAACGTAGTTGAGATTGAAGAGGAGCCGTCGAAATTGTCGAAGAACGATTCGTTAGAAATCGTACGTTTTTTCTTTTGGTGTCGTTTTAGACGTTCGCATCCTTTCAACTCTTCGCAGTGTAAATTTTCGAAACAGTGGAATAATTGCGCGGTCAAATATTTCGCGGATTCCGAATATTGCGAACTTCTTTTAATTCTGGTGGATTTTGTACCGTAGCGAAGCCGGAAGGAATCTCGAGTTCGCTTTTATTGTTCACCCTTTTCACCCTTCGCAGTATAAATTTTCGAAACGGTCGAATAGTTGCGTGGCCAAATATTTCGCGGATTGCGAATATTGCGAACCTCTTTTAATTCTGGTGGATTTTGTACCGTAGCGAAGCAGGAATTCCGAGTTTGCTTTTATCGTTTTTACTCTTTCTATCGTCCGCAATTTAAATCTTCGAAATAAACGGATAATCGTGCAACGAAATATTTTTTGGGCGGCCAAAATTGTGCGCGCGTTTCGATTGCGGTAGATTTTGCACCTTCGAACAGTTTTGAAAATAAACGATTGTATCATAAAATAATTTTTGAGAGCGAACAATTGCGGAGCGTCTTTTCAACATTGAAATTTCATCGAGTTTAGCGTATTGGCATTTTCACAGAGCAGTCGAAGATTCTGTAATTTAGTGTATCGTCCGTTAGGTTTTTAAGCAGTCGCTGCATTCCCTCTGTTGCGTTGAAAACGACACGGTATTAATAATAATAATGGATAACATTCGGCTCTTATTCGTTCGCTATGTTTGTACGAATGACAATGTCGTGTTTCCTTCCCTTATCTCGATTGAGAATTTGTAAAACTACGATCTTCATCTAATACGGAAAGGTTTGTAGCAGTGTAGCAGTGTCGATATTACATAGAATTACATGCAGAAGTTAATTTCCATTTTCCTCTACAATAAACATTATCCTCTCGGAAATAACTGCTAACTGAATTCGCAAAATCGTGATTCTTATAATTTATAAAGTAAAACATTGTCGATTTCGGCAAATTTTGCAAACGAATAACAGTCCGAGTGGCATTCGTCATTAAACAGTCGATTTTATGCACAGTTGAATAGGCGAATGTGATAATAAAATGAAAAGAATTTGCTAATGTCAATATATTATTTCGAATCTATCGAAATTATTAAAGAAAGGAAAAATTATCTACTTGATTTCTATATTTCATAATCGACGCAGAATATCTTTGTCTCGTATAAAGATGCACGATCTATTTATAACTATTAAAATGTTCGTTCATTGCAACGGAGTAAGTTCGTTACAAATAAAAGTTATCTGATTCGGACTGGTCTAACGTGCAAGTTGAGTCGACGCGAACGTTTGATTTTGAAGAACTCGTGAAAATTTTACCGTGCATCGAAAAATATCGTGGTAGAAACGACGTTTAGACGTTGCTCCGCGAGTTCCAACGTTACTCTGTGTGTTCCCGTTCTTTTTTTGTCCGCAAAGACAACGCGATACACGTCTCGAAATAATTTCCGACGATAGAAAATTCCGGAATGTAATAGCCGACAATCGGGAAACCGTAGTCCATCGCGTGTTGTCGTACTGTCTCAGAAACAATTAAATGGGTTTAAATGATCCTCGTGAACCGTACTTGTGCACGCGAACCTGTTTACGCTCGCTTACGTGTCATCAACCAATAATTTATTCGCGCGCAACCCCTCCGCGAGTTACACAACGAAAGCCGTCCGTCCGACCAAAGATAAAGAACAAAAAAAAAGAAGAAAAAAAGGAAGAAGCGTTCGGAATCTTCGAAAACTCGGTCGACGGTTTCGCGCCGATTTCTTTTTTGCAAATCGTACGTACCGCTCAATTCAAGCACGTGTGTGCTTGCGTGTGTTACAGGTGAATATATTCTCAGCTCCGGCAATCAAGGCGGCAGCGGAAGCAACGAGGCCGACGAGGACGATCAGCTGCTCGGAGACACGTCGCTGGATTTAGATAATCATCCTCTAGCCGGGTTAACAGATGATTCTTTGGGATTAACCGACACCTTAGAGCTCGAGAATGATTTCCCTTCGGATCTACTCGGAGGTGGCCTCTTAGGCAGTGCCGGCGTTGAAGGTCTCCTCAACAACGACACCCTCGAGTTCTCCGACGGGTTCAATCTCGAAGAAGCGCTCCAGCTTGTTGACCTCGATGAGGTTCAAACAGAGGTTCGTTACACTCATTGCACCTACACGATATGGTAAAACGTCGACACGTTGTTCGTCGAAAGACACCATGGAATCACATTCGTGCATATGAAATGTTGGATTTTGAAACGAACAACGAACATTTTCTTGTCTTTCTTCGAAAGATGTTCATTTCGGCGAAATATGATCCATTCGCTTCGACACACTTCTCTCGACGAGCTTTTAATGTACAAATAATCATTTTCAAGCAATTTTCAAGAAATAGAGGCCGTAGGGATCTTAACCCTTTGCACCTCGGACGTCGCCGATACGGCGACACGATGTATTCATGTTGAAGTGGCATCGCTTTTTAATTATTAACAAAATTAAATATTATATAAATAATTATATAAATAATATTAGCATAAATAAAAACACAAAATATTTTATTTATCGGTTCCTGTACAATTTTCGAGCAACGTAATGATTTGCCTTTCAATTCGACTCTGTACAACGAAATCTCATTATTTACAGAAACAATATAAGTTAAACCTTGCGAAATTTCAGACTTTAATTCGTTTAATTTTTGAACCGTATTTTTTTGCGATCTCTGCGATGTCGCAACACGAATACATTATATTATAAATATAAATAATTATAAATATAAATGACAACAATTAAAGAATTTTGAAGAAATTATTTTTGGCGATGGTAAGACTGTAAAAGTGATTGTCATAAACAACAACATAACACAAACAGGAACATGGATATTTACGTATAATAAAAGCCCGGCATTTCATGTGCGCCGACCTAATAATTTAGTGAACGAAGCCGAAAATGGGAAGCTAATATTTCACTGAGTGATCAGTTGATTGCGAATTTTATACATTTATGAGAAAAATTAATATATAGAACATAACTTACCGTGTATCTTCATTCTAGATCAGCCGAAATATCTGCAATGAATTATTTACAGAAAAAAGAGAATCTTGTAACTCTCATATACATATTTTTGGGCGCCAAATATAAAGAAATCGATAGGACAGAAAGATAAACTAACTAATTCTGAAAATTTCTTTTGTGAAAATTCTAGAATCAAAAATCTGGATCAGCCGAAATATCTGCAATGAATTATTCACAGAAAAAAGAGAATCTTGTAACTCTCATATATATTTTTGGGCGCCAAATATAAAGAAATCGATAGGACAGAAAGATAAACGAACTAATTCTGAAAATTTCTTTTGTGAAAATTCTAGAATCAAAAATCTGGATCAGCCGAAATATCTGCAACGAATTATTTACATAAAAAAGAATCTTGTAACTCTCATATATATTTTTGGGCGCCAAATATAAAGAAATCAATATAGGACAGAAAGATAAACTAACTAATTCTGAAAATATCTTTTATGAAAATTCTAGAATCAAAAATCTGGATCAGCCGAAATATCTGCAATGAATTATTTACATAAAAAAGAATCTTGTAACTCTCATATATATTTTTGGGCGCCAAATATAAAGAAATCGATAGAACAGAAAGATAAACTAACTAATTCTGAAAATTTCTTTTGTGAAAATTCTAGAATCAAAAATCTGGATCAGCCGAAATATCTGCAATGAATTATTTACATAAAAAAAACTAACTAATTCTGAAAATATCTTTTATGAAAATTCTAGAATCAAAAATCTAGATCAGCCGAAATATCTGCAATGAATTATTTACATAAAAAAGAATCTTGTAATTCTCATATATATTTTTTGGGCGCCAAATATAAAGAAATCAATATAGGACAGAAAGATAAACTAACTAATTCTGAAAATTTCTTTCATGAAAATTCGATAGTACAACCCGTGGCAAAAAATTCTCGATTATATGCACTTACGCGAAATTTACAAAGGATATTCGAGTTTCAGAATCATAAAATGTTCATTTACACACAGGTAAGACAAATGTAGAACGTAGGTGGGATCTAAATAACGTAGATGAATACGAAAGAACGCAATTTTTCATTTATTATCAAAAAAAAAAAAGAAAAAACCATAGAGAAAGCAAAATATGTGGTAAAAAGTTCCCGATCAGTTACAAGCGTTGGAAAAAAGTTTCCGATCGTAGTTCGAACAACTAGCTCTACGAATGTCTCAAAGCGAAGGAAGCAAGCGTTGAACACAACTCGCGCGCCTGTGAGAAAATGTATAAACAAACGCTTTTACCGCCGAGGCGTCTGGAATACAAAACATTTCTGTCAGCGGATAAGTAAAACGGACGTACGCAATATATGCCGTCGTGTAAGTTGTATTCAAACGATTTAAAGTTAAGAGCAATTGAACTTCCCAAGCGAGGTAATAATCGAAGAGAAGTCGCAGAAATTATAGGATGTAGTCGGAGCACGATAAGTGATATGAAAAAGTATAATGAAACAGGGCCAGTGTATCTGACCGTAAGAAAAGTGGTCGTCCTCGTGCAACAAGTAGAAAAGACGATAGGAAATTACGTGTAATTGTTAAAAATATGTGGCGAGAGCAACATGCAAAACAAATAAATGAACGGTGGACCTCGGGAGTCTGGACCGTACTGTTAAAAATCGATTAAACGAAATGGGCTTCTTGTTTCGAAAGGCAAAAACCGAAACCTTTGCTCACAAAGGAACGCAGGACGAAAGGCTTAAAGTGGTATAAGGAACACGCAAATTGGACCGGTGCAAAGTATTAGGTCTACCGAAAAGTTCTGTCCGTTTTCGAATTGAAATATAACACAATTTTCATATATTTAATAATATTTATTGTAGAATATACTTTCATATATATATATTAGAATATACTTTGAATATTAGAATATAGAATTTGAATATTAGAATATAGAATTTGAATATATTAGAATATACTTTGAATATTAGAATATAGAATTTGAATATATTAGAATATACTTTGAATATTAGAATATAGAATTTGAATATTAGAATATAGAATTTGAATATTAGAATATACTTTTAATATTAAAATATAGGATTTGAATATTAGAATATAGAATTTGAATATTAGAATATAGAATTTGAATATTAGAATATAGAATTTGAATATTAGAATATACTTTGAATATTAGAATATAGAATTTGAATATATTAGAATATACTTTGAATATTAAAATATAGGATTTGAATATTAGAATATAGAATTTGAATATTAGAATATACCTTGAAGATTAGAATATAGAATTTGAATATTAGAATATACTTTGAATATTAGAATATACTTTGAAGATTAGAATATAGAATTTGAATATTAGAATATACTTTGAATATTAGAATATAGAATTTGAATATTAGAATATACTTTGATATTAGAATATATTATATATATATATATATAGAATATACTTTGCCATTTAAAAAAAAATGATTTATTTTTAGAGGCGATGAACTCAACTAGTGCTTGGTTGACGTCAGCTTCAGTTTTGAATTTTTTTCTCCTGTAAAAAGTTTTGCAAAGAGAGAAACAAGTGATAATCGGAGGGTGCTAGGTCTGGGGAGTATGGTGGATGCGACAGAATTTCGTGTTTGTCTCTTGGAGCAGGGGATGACGAGGGAAAATTTTTGTTTGGCGGATATCTAACGAAAAATTTAACAAAAATCGCATGAATTATAAATAAAAATATCCGCAATCTTATATGATATGGAGTTGTACGACGGAAATATATTATGTTATACTAATGTGTTTTAGAAGATTTTTTAATTCCAAGCATAAAGCAGTGGCTCGGAAGTTCTTCAGTTTCTTTCATTTTCCAAGATGGCAACACTAGCATAAAAGACTATTTAGAGCAAAATCATGTTACATCGTTGAAGTGGCCTGCGAACAGTCCCCATTTGAACTCAATCGGGAACATGTGGGCAAAATTAATAAAAATTTATTCACGAGAAAAAACCAAAAATTAAAGAGGAACTTCGACTTATGACAAAATTGTCGTGGAAAGAAATTTCACCTAAGGATTGTGAAAACTTAGCAAGGTCAATCCTCCAACGATATTAAAAGTGTCATACGAGGACGTGGTAATGTAACAAAATATTAATAACTTAATGATCGGAAACTTTTTTCCACATAACATTTTTTCCTCTGTAGTTTCTTTTTTTGATAATAAATGAAAAATTTTATTAGATCCCTTATTTTTACTTATTTATTTTACTCATTTATATTATTTAGATCCCACCTACGTTTCCCCATTCGTCTTACCTGCACATAAGAACGTTCTATAACTCCAAAAATATCTCAATTTTGAGATATTCAAACATATTATATTATATATAATATGATATGACGATGAATGATATATTCAAACATATCTCAATTTTGAGATTTAGATTCCACTAAATAAATTACTTTAACTTCGTAAAACGTTCAAATTTGTAAGTTAAAGCGTTAAATATGATTTTTCAAATCCCTTACAACTGACGTCACAATACGAAAAATCTACTGTCTGATCGAAACCGCGTGTACGCCAAAAAGTAATGTCAAGCTTATGTCAAGATAATGTCATTTGTTATGTACACATCCAGTTCGCTAAGTTCATATCCAGATCGTAATTAATTATAATTAATGTAGCGAGTCGTCTGGTCCAGTATTGAAAAGAACGTCGCGATTTGAAAGGTGTTCGAACAATTTTTGCCGAGGGTTGTTATTAAAAAAAATTGATCGGGTCTGTGCCAGGTTCGCGGCAGATGAAATCCAGATTGAGACCGGTGTGTCTGTTCGCGATAGAGAGAACGGGAAGCGAATCTTGTCGCGAGGACTTGTCGTTGACAAGGCTGTGACATTGTCGTCGTCGGTGGTAATAAAAAAGAGGATGCTTACGTAGGAAACGAAGCCGGAAGTGAAGAAGAAGAAAGAGGACACCGCCGAAGAGTCCGAGACCGCGAAGGGTGAAACGGCTGTTACAACCTCGAGCAACGTCGAGGTCGCAAAGTCATCCAGGTGCGAGGATCCTGAGACTGGCGACATGATTCACACACCACAATTTCATCATCCTCATCATCCGCACCATCGTTCCTTCCAGGTACGTACGCGTCTGATGTATAGTACTCGTTTGATTGTCTCCGGGATGATCAGCCCCCGGCAGCTTTTCTGGAATGTTTATTATTCCACGCCGCGCGGAAACCGTCTCGCTACCGCCGTGGAGAACCTCTTAATTGAATATTTCAATATGTCGGTTAACACGTTCCGTGCCACGTGTACCATAAATGGTACACGTTAAACTTGACCATCAGGCCACGTGTACCATAAATGGTACACGCGGACATATTTATTTAAAGCGCTGAAGACATAGATTTTGTGAGAAATTTGATTGTATAAAATATATTTCCACCAAAAGGATGAGAGGCATTGTAAAAAATGCTGTATAGAACAAAGCACATAAATTTGTTTAATCGTTATATACACGATAACTATTAATTACAATGTTTGACTTCTTTCAAGCAAGAGCTGCATAAAAACGGTTGATTCGGGCAATCACTACTTATCTACTGATGATATAATGAAATATTTTGTGATAATGTATCAATCTTTAGGCAAAACATCAAATGGCCTGAACGACAAGTTAGGCAAAAATGGCTTGACACGGAACGTGTTAATGAGAGAAGATACGCTATAGGCTAACTAATCAGCGCTGGTAATCATGACTTGATTTCCCCGACAGTCGGATTATTTAAATGATCGACACAGACACGTGCAAGGTGATCGCACAAAAAACGTATTTCCATAAGTATACGTACGGCAGCAAATTCGAATTAAAAAGAGACGGACAGCGTGCGGTACAGATTTTCCGTGCAGGATTTAGAAGCGATAAATACGAGAACAAAGGAAAAGATTCGTTTTTCGTGGACACCGTGTGCGCTCGCTTGCATGATCAGACCTGGCCAAATCGTTTTATTTCAAATGAAAAGAAGAAATACAGTGAATTCTCCCTAATTGACGCTCAGACTGTGCAGAAGAGGAGATACTTATATATTTATAATTGTAATTATATAATATTTGTATATTATATATATAATATAAATTAATATAATAAATATGTATATATATTTTTATATATATATTTATATAAGTATCTCCTCTTCTGCACAGTCTGAGCGTCAATTAGGGAGATATATATATATAATATACAAATATTATATAAATATATATATATACAATATAAAACATATATCAATATTTATATAATAGAATATATAAATATTTATGTAATATAATATATGGTTAATTACATTTCCCTTAGTAAATAATTGAAAGCCACAAAAAATAAATCGCAACAAACTATTCCACAAAATCGATGGGATTTTTGTTAATAAAATTGAAAATTCAAGATTGAACTTGTTTTTAAACCAGATACATAATTATGTTATTTACAGACCTGTCAAGATTGTCGTTGCAGTTTAATGCAAAGATGAGATTTTAAAAATATGTACGATTTTATGTACATGTTTTAGAAAACTTATTTATGAGATCCTTCACTAATACAAGCTATTTTCACATGTTTAATGTATTCTAAGGATAGCATTTATCTTTAAATTATCTTTAAATAATACTGCAGCATAATCTCGATTACCGAGCTAACAGAATGGCATCAATGTTCAGATAATGGAACAATTACTTAATTATAGTACTTTATATTTTATATAATATAATATAATATATATATTATATAATATAATATATTATATTATACTATAATATATAAATATTATATTATATTATACTATAATATATAAATATTATATTATATCATAATATAATATGATATAATATAATATAATATATAATATAATTATGATATAATCGATGTAGACAATTTTTATTTTCATAATTTTTATTAATTTTAATTTAAAAAAAATAAAATTTTTTAATTGAAAAAAATCCGACGTTTCACATGCGTCAACCTGAAACATAATTCTGATATTGGAGTAAAGGATCTACCTTTTGTAAAAGAATCTGCTGAAAAATCAGCACACTGCGTGACCAACGAAATGTGTAAAAATGTAAATGTGTAAAAATTGGTCGGTTGTTCGTCAAGGAAAGGCAACAACTCTAGAGCAAGCTAATTAAACGGCGAGGCGGTTTCGGATTACGAAACAAATGGCAGGGTTAAAGACCAGTAGTTTCGAAAAAGGTCGAGTGCCCGTGAATTCCGGCGTCTGTCACATTTCTTTGTGCCCAGTGACACACATAATCGAGATAGCATCGCTTAATGCGATCGACGTCTGTCCTCTGTATGCCCGGCCCGCGAAATCGCGCATCCAGAAGTCTGCGGCGAGCGTCGCGCAACGCTCTGGTAAACAATAATTTGTGGGCAAAAAAAATTTAACTTTTCTGTTTTCATGTTTCAACGAAATTCGTTTCTCTAGCGCGGAATAAGTGTAGGTATAAGCTGCGGTTTCTCAATGAGAGCGAATTTCGACAGAGAAAATAAGACCTTTTTCATAAAGTCAGAGTAACTTATATAATAAATTGGAAAAGAAAAACTAAGAAATTCCCAGAGTACCGTTAACCCTCTCACATTTTGAATAACTTAACCCTTAAATGCATGATTTTTTGTTTTTAATTTTAAAAAATCGTTTTCTATAGGAATATAGTCAAAGGTTACGTAAAGAATAAATAAAAAAATCTAGGTAATAATATCGAGTATTTATTTTGAAAAAAAGTTGTACGTAGACTTTTGGCAACGATACGCGTTTATTGCTAAAATTATCGTAGACGTAAATGAATGGTCACGTATTTATATTATCTATTAGTACAGGAATTTTCACATTATTTATAAATGAAATGCGGCAAAGCGATTGCGATTTTTGTTGCGACACGAAGCAACCTTGCATTCGATGCGTTCGGTCCGTGAAAATCCTTTGCAACCTGGAAGTTATCACCCACCGCATTCAAATGTCAAAAAACATATAACTTACTCGCCAAAAGTAATGTCGAGTCTTTTATTTCACACATGCTCTATCATCTATTGTTATCAACGCGTGTTCGGAAGCGCGCATACTCAGGTTTTCGAATAAAATTCAGTGGAACTGGAATGTAGACGATTGGCAACAATATGCATTTAAGGGTTAACCCGTCGCAGCACTCTGATCCTTTCGCAGCTGCGTCGAAGTTACTTCGCCGAGAACAATTCGACGCAAAAAGTGGGATTTCTATACTCGCTGTAGGAAGTTTAACACTAAACCTAACGAGCTCGATAAAGCAACTAACTTGCTTTACGACGACGGAGAGACTGTATTTTAAACCTTTCACCATTTTTCTTGTAACCCGTGCTTGGATCAGGAAATTTATTCAATAGTTTTCTATGAAAAACCGAGAGTGATTGGCAAATAGATAAAACAAAATAAGAATTGTTTGTACCAGTTGATGCAGTTGACAGCAGCTATACAGGACATTCATATCTAATTTATAGGACATTTATATCTAATTTATAGGACATTTATATCTGATAATTTCTAATAGCTCCGATAAATTGAAGATAATGAAACAATGTTCTCAAAATTCCCTAAATGTTTTTACTGTGGTAGTACGCACGATATACGAGTAGAATGCTGTAAAAAAACTGGAATACGCGATGATAATTTTTCCCGTGCAATTATTGTTAAGTATTTGTGCAAATATGGATAATATATTATTATGGATTAATTGAAGATATCGACATTTGATTTAACGAGAATAATTGCGACGAAGTTTCGACGGTCTGCAGAAGAGAAACATAAATTCAGATTTATTGAAGTCTGTTTGAATCTTATATATATTATATTATATTATATATATATATATATTATATTATTAATATTGAATCTTATATATATGATTTCATAACGCAAGAATGTAAAATATATAATGACAATAAATTGTATCACTTTTCGATCACACTGGGAACCATCGAAAACGATTTCATATTATATTCTTCAAATAAATATTATGCAAGAAAAATGATTGTTGACATACAAGACAAAATAAGAATTGTGGAACTGGAACGTAGACAATTGGCAACAATATGCATTTAAGGGTTAAACGCTTGTGGAAGAACGCTGAATAATTTCAGCAGGGCGAAAAATCAGTGTTCCCAGAAAGAGCGGTTGCGACGCGGCGTCGCCGTGACGAAGGCTGTGTAAAATAAACAGGTCGCGGGGCCTCGTAGCGAATTTCGCGGTCCCCTGCAAGCACCGCGCCGCCGTCAGGCTCGTCTAGGGAATCGTCGGGCAATTGCGATCCCCGGCGGCGACTTGCCGCGGCGGAGTCACGTCGTTAGACGAGAGAGGACGACGATCGTGACAATGACCTACCGAGATAGTCCTCGACGACGACACGACCGGCGAAGACGTGACGTAACGCGTACGTGCAGAGGGCTTGCATGCACGTGGAGAGAAGTACACCTGAAATGTGTTCGGCCAATGGGAGAACCCGCGGACCCCTTCCATGATCCTTGCCCAGGCCACGATCACGATCACGATCGTGTTGTATTCCTGGCAACGCGGTTACCGCTGACACTCGCGGACGACACGCGGTTCGAGATAAACGTCAACCTCGCCGAACATCGTTACCATTGTTCTCCGGTCCTTCTCCCCCCGAAAACTCCTCGGTTCACCGGCGACCCTGGTGGTATCATCGTAGTGGTTCGAGGCCGGTGCAGTGCGAGAAATTCTGACAGAAAGACCAACACGTGTCCTAGAACGTCGGAAACCGTTCAGAGCCTCTCGGTCTGTTACGCGTCGTCGACTAAAAAATTACGATTCGTTCGACGATCCAGGTTTTCTCTAATTCGTTTCGCGTAGTGCAAACGCCTCTTATTGTTCCCTGCGTGCCAGTTCGATCGGAAAGTGTGTCTCGTTCCTGTGAAGCGTTCCTGTGCGCGCACGTGGCTCGGTCCCGCGAGAAGTTTGATGCCGCGTGTGAAAACACCGGGTCCCAGAGGGTGCTGAACCCGCGACACGAACTGTCGCTGTTCGCGATGCGGGAACTCTGAAGGGGAAGAGATCGTCTGCCGAGATGGCTATCTAAGCTGCCGACCGCTCTTTCTCTGGCCAGTTTTGATCGGCCGCCTGTTTGCGCGCCTAGAGCGAACGGGCCGTAGAAACGGACATTTAGCACCGAGCACCGGGATCTCTCGATTTCGGGGCCCCGTTCGTTCGTTCGTCTTTCCGGGACCGGTGCCGAAAACGATTCCCTCTCGATGGCGTTCGGCGCGTCTTTGTTGGAACACGAATGAACGGTTTTTTGCGACAGCACGAGAGACACACATGAATGACGCGCAGCAGTTCGCCGTTAAATGCCACACGCAGAGCATCGAGCAACAGTGCCAAGCCAATTCAGAATGTTGGAATCTGGTTGTCGACGAAGGTCTTTTTCAGGTACACACCGCTGCGCCGCCGCCGATCTATCGCGCGTTATCATATACGCGAAGGCGAATAATTATATAATGATGCAACGTGCGCAGCAGGGAAACGTGCGCGAGGGGATTAAGCGTTCGGAGATTGAAATGCGGTAGAACGATCTGCGACGGTTAAATTACACGTTCACATGGCGGTAATGAACGTGTTCTTGTCTTTTTCTTCTTTTTTTTTGGTTTCGACGACGTTGCGTATTCGAATGTTGCACGATTTTTCTCTAAGCGACGAGATAACACGTCGGGTCGGATAGAGATTTTCGTATATTCTATTGGGTTGGCAACTGAGTAATCGCCGATTTGTTCGATGAAATAAAGAATCTTTTTTTTCACTTGGAACGAAGTTTAATCTGTAATGTATTTTCCATTTTGTTCGACGACCTTTCGCCGTCTCTCCGACAACTTGAAAATTCCACGCTCGTAGAAACTCTGATCCTTTTCGGCCAAAAACTGAGTTAAGTGAGATTTTACAGCGTCGTCGTCGTTAAAAGTTTTACCACGAAGGGAGTTGTCCAGGGATCGAAATAAGTGGTGATCCGATGGCGCGAGATCAGGGCTATATGGTGGGTGTAACATCGATTCCCAAGCAATATCCATCAATTTTTGCCGAGTGGACAAAGACGCGTGCGGCCTAGCATTGTCCTGCTGGAAAATGACACCTTTACGATCGACCGATTCTGGTCGCTTTTGCTTGACCGCTGCATTCAATTTGTCCAGTTGCTAACGTTCGCGGATAATAGAAGATAACATAATAATAATAATAATAATTTTATAATATAACATTTACGGATACCATAAAAATGGGAGCGAGAGACGTCTATAACTGAAATCGGCAATTACTTAGTTGCCAACCCAATAATTGTATCTCCTCTTCCCAAAATTGTCCATTTTTATGCGAAATCTGAGCGCAAATTAGGGAGAAATTACTGTACTCGTACACTTGGTAACATAATAATAATAATAATAATAATAATAATAATAATAATTTTATGATATAACATTTACGGATACCATAAAAATGGGAGTGAGAGACGTCTATAATTGAAATCGCCAATTACTTAGTTGCCAACCCAATATATGTTCGTGAGAATACTCGTCGAAAACAGCTAACTGGTTAAGTTAAACGGATAAGGAAATGTTAGTAATGAAATGAAAAATAGAACAGTCATTTAATTGCAACTTAATTCTACAGGGTGTCCCAAAAATGTCTCGCAACGCGGAAATGGGGAGTTCCCGGGGACATTTGAAATAATTTTTTCTTTTTAGTTGCCAACCCAATATATTCTTTCGAAGATTATTGAGATTCTATAGACGCGTTTTTGCAAGAAACGATGAAACAATCGTATTCACGGAAGCGCATAATAATATGACATCGTCGCAGAGAATAATATTATATAATATATAATATATTGAACTTCGACCGCGCGACTTTCCGAGTTCTTGACGCGCGCAGCCTCTTGCCCGATTTCCCTGCTCCGGCGACGTTGAATCGTTTAAACAAACGTGCTTCGCTTGTTTGTCTCGATCGATGGCATTTCTTCTTACAGCCGGCCAATATTATTCCGATTTATGGGCGGTTTTTGCTGTCCTTAGCTTCGCGTTCGTTTCTGCGATTTTATGGAGATTTTTTCATTTTCCGATGATCGAAGGTCTTTTTTCGGAGAAACAAAGCGGAAATATATTTTGTGATTACAATAGTATTAGGTCCACCGGAAAGTTCTGTCCGATAATGTCGTTGCAAATTTCGATAGCTATGCATATGTTTCATTCGAGACGTATATTTTTGAAAAATGTTGCTCACAAATTGCCATCGCGCTGGCAAAAGAGGTCATAAGTAACGACGGAAATGATATTGTACAATATAAATATTACTAAATTTATGAAAAATCTATTATTTCCTTTCATTTCTTAAACGGACAGAACTTTCCGATAGACCTAATATTAACACTATGCCATCCGCAGATCTTAGATATGATTCTTTCGTTCGACGCCGGCGTAATAGCTTGGAAATGTTAGATTTTAAACAAAAATTTCGAAGATGGCGGCAAATATAAATTCCTAAAATTAAGATATGTCGTCCAAGAATTTTCGTACTTAATTCTTAGTTAAACAAGCACGATGCTATAGTTGGTTCGCTGCCTTTTAACAGCCAAGAAATATAGTTCAAATGTTATTTCAGTTTTTCAACCCTTTGCACTCGAAGCCATATTAACTGTAAATTTAAATCGACCTTCCCGACTTACGGTATTCCCATTTTAATGACAAAGTGCATTTGATGCGCATGAAATTGAGTCTTGTGACTCGTACAACAGTTAGACTTTTAACAATTCCTTACACGTGAGCTTCGTTATTATAGAAATTATCTTGGAACGTGGTGTAACAATTTTCGTGGTGCCTCGGAGTCACCACTCGAGTGCAAAGGGTTAAAATGCCACCAAAATGGTACCACCGGCATACGACAGATAGTTTTTGCATGGCACCGGACGGCATAGCGTTAATTACCGAAACGAAACGACACCGAAGAGCAACATTTTCTCTACGGAACGAAACTCTTAAACTGATTCGATTTCATTCGCAATGCTCGCAAGCCGGAGTACGATGTACTAACAAAAACGAAAAAACAATACAGCTTATTTCTCTCATATTAGAACAGTTTGTCTCTTTGTAGTCGGATATTAACACGTATAACCCGTCAACAACGCGTATTGTCTTCGTGGTCGCGTACATGATGTCATGCCACGTGAACGACACAAGAGTTCTACTTTCGCGAACAATTTAATCTTTTACAATTTAAATTTGAACATGTGGTAATACACCAACAGATATATTATAACGCGATAGAGACGGTTTTATCAATTGTTCAAAGTGGAATACAACCGTATATCTTATTCGTATATTCTTATTGTGCTCGTAGCATTATTCGTGCGGCCTTCATTATACGTACACGTAAATTACTTCAGCGTTTTAATCTCGTTCGATTTAACTTTTTTCTCTATTCTATCGATGTTAATTATGTGACCTGCTGGGACATGCAAAGAAGTCATTACGAATTCCATTTCATCTAAATGATGACGGTAATAGGAAACAGCGTAACAGCGATAGGCAAATAATTTTTCTTTAAATAAATTTGAATATATCGTACACACACACGTTGAATATATATCATAATAACAGCAATAGCAAGCTAAGTAATAATAATAAGCTACAGAAAAGGTTCGTTCTTACGATCGAACCACAGATCTTTATACGCAATAACAATTTTCTGCCTCGATTGCAACAAATAACAGTCACAAATATTATATTATTTTAATATTATATTATATACAATATTATATATTTATTATTATATTGTATATAATATTATATGTTTAATATTATATTATTATAATATTATATATTTAATATTATATTATTATAATATTATTCACAATATTTTTAACAAAACAATCTGACAGCTTTGTCAGTTACTATTTCGTATTCCATCTACTCATTTTACTAAAAAATAAATGCATAAAATCCACGTTTATAATTATAATTTTATAATATATAAAATCCTATATAATTACAGTGGTGTGCGCAATTATAGACACAAAGTAGTTCTCATATATTTACCGATGTTCAAACGAGAACCAAAAAAGACTATTTATTTGTATATTTCTATTTTCTTCTATTTGTAACATAGAGAAATATTCGAATCCGGTGGTTTCGTTAAATTTTCGTTTAAATACTGCCGAGAACGTAAAAATCACTTTATTTACTACTTAAAATTACTATTAATCTATTTATTTACTACTATTATTATTAATTACTATTAATATTATATAAATATATATATATATATATATATATATATATATATGTATATATTATATTATATTATATATATATTATATATATAATATTATATTATATATATAAAATTTTACGGTCTCGACGATGCCTTATTTATCGGAGAAGAAAAATCACAATCGAGTCCTCTCCGCGGTAAAAATCCGTCGCGTTCCGTCTGAACAAATTACCGACGGGCCGTCAAACGATTATCGCGCGTTTCGTTCTAAAAAGATACAAGTCTCGGAACGGTTAACTATAAGACGCGAAAGGAAGTGGTAGATTATAGTCCCGATGATATCTTTCAGACACAAATGTTTCGCAGACAACGATGGAACAAGCGCGCGCGTTCTCGGACAACGGTGCTGGTAGAGTTTGTTGCACGCTCATCAATAGTCGTCGCCCGTCAGCTCGCTGCAATTGGAAAGCTGAAAAAAAAAGATAAAAAAAAAAAGAGAACTCACATAAGTGGATTCTGTGGAACATAATCGCGCGGACACAACCGGTAGCATCATCGCGATAGTTCGTTCTCTCTTATACGCGATCGAAACAATCCTCTTTTGTACCGAAGCGTACTAATCGTGTCGACGAGGAATGGGTGCCGCGCGACAATTCGAAACATGTTTGGGGATCACTGTGTTACCGGGACGAAAAAATTGCAAGAATTTACCACCTGCCGAGCCTCGAGTCTTCTCTTATGCCGGGCAGTAGGAGCAAACTTGTCCCGACGTTTGTCGAAATGATTAACGCGGTTGTTGTTGCAATTAGAAATCATTTCTCCGCGAAGGAAAAACGCCGTTCGGCTTCCGGCGTCTTTCAAAGTTCAACTTTCCAGGTCGTACACGTAATTTCGTATAACAGGATGTTACAATGAAGATATTGTATCGTTGAATATAACTTCGCTTCTTCGGAATTTTGCACGCCGGATTACAGTCATTTCTCCCGAATTCGCGCTCGGATTGCGCGCAAAGATGGACAATTTGGGGAGAGGAGAATACGATTGTTCGAGCCTTGCGTCGCCCGTTTTTATAGTTGTTGACAATCGTAACTATAAAAACGCAAGTCTCGAATAATCGTATCTCCTCTTATATTATTACCTTATATTATAATTATAATATATATATTATTATCTTATATTATAATTTTATAATATATATATATATATATATATATATATATATATATATATATATATATATATTATTATCTTATATTATAATTTTATAATATATATATATATATTATTATCTTATATTATAATTATCTCTTATATTATTATCTTATATTATAATTATCTCTTATATTATTATATTATATTATAATTATAATATATATATTATTATCTCTTATATTATAATTATAATATACATATTATTATCTTATATTATTATCCATTTTTGCGCGAAATCTGAGCGCGAATTAGGGAGAAATTATTGCGTCTCGAGTCATTGTGACTTTTGATGTGTTTAAAATTTTAGAAAATGTTTCCAGAGATTCTATAGATAAGTGGATATAGTACGTCATGAAGATGCAAAAAATTTGTTTTATAAAATTTTCCGTGCAGTTTCACGTGTAAAAATAATTTATATCGGCTACAATGGCTCGTTCGACTCCGAACAAATGGCATATTGATATTTCATTTACATCTTCAACGGTTTACGAGATATTCCCAATTCAACTCTCTGCGCATTTTCGAATTCCATTTTGCAAACTCTTCGGACATTATAGTGACACGCGGATATGCTGCAATATTGTGTAGGCACAACAGATTCGTTGACATAAATACACGTGAAAGCTGTGAACCGAGCGAATTCAAATTTCTCCTCGCGTGGTCAGGAAAGTTATCGAATCGCTTATTGAGAAAAAAAGAAACGTCCGATCAATTGCTATGATTGAGTGCCGTTTAATAATACCGGCGTGTAAATTTTGCCAGAGGAAATGTTTCCGAAGTGAGAATAGGACCGTCTTGTAGTTACACCTCTATACCGATTCAAAATTTAATCGTCCCATTATTGTGCTTAGGTGCTTTCTTGGGAGAGCGAAAGCAATCGCGAAAAATTATTAATACTAAGAACGAATTTTGATTAGAACCTTCGAGTCTGAAATCTGTGATCCTCCTGAGATGTATCTAGTCTCTGAAGTGGCATATAAATAATTCGATTATCCAACTATCTATTAATTTACACAGTTAACTAGTGAAAGATCAATGCGCATTTTTATTTCTATAATAATAATAATAATAATAATAATAATAATAATAATAATAAGACGATATTTGATCTATACCTCAGAAAAATATTTTTCATATTTTATATATATTTTTTTATTATTTATATATATATATATTTATATTTATATATTTACATAGTTAACTAATGAAAGATCAATGCGCATTTCTATTTCTATAATAATAATAATAATAATAATAATAATAAGGCGACGATATTTGATCTATAAATATCGTCGCCTTATTATTATTATTATTATTATTAATATTATTATAGAAATAAAAATGCGCATTGATCTTTCATTAGTTAACTATGTAAATTAATAGATAGTTGGATAATCGAATTATTATATATATTATAAATATATTAATATTATAGTAATATTATCATTATAATATTATATTATAATATTATTATAAATACATATATATATATATATATATATATATATATATATATATATGTATTCATGTGCTTACTACTACTCTCTTAAAGACCTCGTAAAATCCTCGTTTATGATAGTAGTGCGAATATTCATAGGTTTACTATTCAACTAAGGCTATTCAAGACTATTTAATTAAGGCTAGTTGCATGCAACAGTGTCTTGTCAACAATGTGGCAAATAGCATCCGTAAAATCCTTATTCATGATAGTCGCAAGACGGCCTCGCAACCAGGAACGTATCGCGGTCCTTGTTCTCTAATGACAGTTTCCTAATGAATCTTCTTTTTAATGGGAATTCTGATTTCATACGTGGACTTTTCAGAAGTCTCTTCTCTTTGAAAACGAGTCACGCAGTGCAAACGCATCATCCTTTATCGCAGGATATTTCGGTCGATAAATCACTATAGTCAATTTCTTCACGAACAAACGCTCTTATATCGACCACGGAACGATTAAATAGAGTAAACAAATTTATAAAAGGAAAGTGAAAATAAACAAAGATCTATTATTACATATACAATAATTAAGTATTAATATTACATTTTTTTGTATTTAATTATACGAAAAATTTTATGCTTCGTATTATTTAGTGGTATCTTGAAAACTGATAATGATAATCTCTCTCTCTCTCTCTCTCTCTCTCTCTCTCTCTGCACGAAACAATAATCAATTTAGAGGACAAATTTCGTTGTATAATGTTCAACAAAGACACACTGGAAATGGAAATCTACATGTTCTTCGATGCTTCTGCATAAAAAATTGTCTCTCGATTTTGCAATTTTACAACGTGGCTATAAAATATCTTGGACGATACGCCAGTACAAATAAAACGTTCTACTTACTTCCCGGGACGCCATCCTTTCACAGAATTGTACACACACACGTATTAACATTTGCACTTTGTTCTTCAATAACGTGCTTCAATAACGTGAACTATACGCGAAGAATAACAGGCGAGTTTGAACGCTGAACATTTCGTGGGTATGTACAAACTGTAAAAAAACCCTCTGCTTCTCGGTCCTCCCATGGGCAAATCGTCGAAGCTTTAATATACTGGCTTAATACTTCGAATATAACACTCGTCAGTGCGTCGCCAGACTGCGGACTTTATGAATCGATGGCAAAAATGATGTAAAAGACACAATGTAAACCTGTTTCTAACACATGAGAACGAAACGACAAGATCATTCGAAGAATTTCACAGTAAACTCTACTAATTAACTACTCTTGAGGTAATTATTTGATACATAAAACATCACTCTGCTCTTATCTCGGTCACTGAAAAACTTATTCATAGAGTTTCGATAAATAAAGCGTTAAGTGAGCCGAACTTTGTTAAGATCTACAAAATATCACAAGTCGATTCATTGTTATTATAAATCTATTAAGGAAGCCAAACTGTGTGTTAGGATCTGTAACATCTAACAAGCAAATATATTTTTATCGTGATTTATTGAGTTGTTTAATAATAATATATATGTTATATATATATTATAATATTATATTATTATATTGTAATGTTATATTATTATCATTATTATATTATAATATTATATTATTATCATTATTATATTATAATATTATATTATTATCATTATTATATTATAATATTATATTACTATCATTATTATATTATAATATTATATTATTATCATTATTATATTATAATATTATACTATTATCATTATTATATTATATAATACATTATTATCTAATATATTAGCAATTTTGTTCAATCTAAACTTTGTTAATATTAAAGTTATCTGAAAAGGTGATATAACAAATATTAGTGGTGTCTTATGCCACTTTCAAAATAAACGGCTCATATATTTATTTATACGATACCGTTGAATAATACATTCGGCTACTTAGTAATGCAGAAATATAAAATATTATTATGTTGAATAAAATATTATTATGTTAGTGAAAACATAAAATATTATGTTCTAACTGAAAATATAAAATCATTTTTCTAACTTACAATATTCCTACTTTAATATGACAAAATGCATTTTATGCATATGAAATTGACTCTTGGGACTCGCGCAACGGTTACAGTTTCTTGACAATTTTGTTAAATCTAAACTTCGTTAATATTAAAGTTATCTTAAAAGATGATATAACAAATATTAGTGGTGCCTTATCGTTTTCGGTAATATTCAACACCCAAAACAATTGCTTCGTTAATGCTTCGATAATAACTGATTAATGTATCTGCTAGTTCGCGGATTAATTCTTGCTGCACCATGCAGGTCTAAACGCGACGAAATGAAACAACAAAACGATAGAAAAACAGACACTTCGGACGAACAAACGGCTCGATCAATTAATTCGATCTCAGTCTCCGTTTCCGGGCGCGAGATCTTTTTTTCCTCGCTAGACCAAATTTCCGCCGAAACGCCGAAAACGATTGTTGTTGCATAAAGCGGCCCTGCTCGCGACCTTGTCTCCTATGCATGCATGTGTGTGTAGAACGTATGTAAAGCTGTAATTACGAAGGCTGCGAACATGTAATACCCGGTGTGTGCTGGACGTCCGCGGCGTCTCTCAATACGTAATGAGCACACGAAATTAATACATATACGCCGGTCTAAGAGAAGGATGTATACAGCGCTTATATTGTGCCGAGGAATTATATAAGAAAACACGGTGTCGCCGTTCCTGAACCGTATCATTTTTGGAACTCTTCTCTCACGCGACCGTCGTATTAACACTGACCTCGGTCACCTGTAATTGCTATGCATTACCGTATGCTAAGATATAGACGCGGTGTGCACGTAACGCAAGCCTATTACTCGCGCTGCTGCTATGCAACGCTATATGTGTGCGGTTCTTACGTATCGTCGGATTTTTATTGGCCGCGATTCCGCCGGGATTACGAACCTTGGAAACGCGTCGCGGCACCTTTGATCCCGAGCAGAGAATCCGTGGTTGCGCCTCGCCATTTGTTGACGATCGATCCTCTTCTCTGATCGTTGCAGAAGAGGCGTCGGTTTCCTCGTTGAACAACCTGTCCGTCTCGCCGACGGTTTTCTCGGTCGCGTTGTCGCGTTGCCGCTGTCTGCACCGCCAAGGATATATATGTAATTTAACGTCAAATGTCGACGATCACACACTGTTGTCACATCGGAGCCCGTGGAGACTGTATTAGCATGTAAGATAAATAAGTTCGGTTATGAATATCTTCTGATTCTCTCGAGGAATTTGTTGACGATGCCGCGAGCGCCGCGCGTAGCGGCGATTAATCGCGAGCCAGTTGCATTCTGATTAATGGAAAATATCATACTTTTAGAGTCGATCGGAAAATCTAACGATTCGATTTCTTTTCGATTCGTTTTCATGTTCTAGATACTGGGAAATGTTTTATTTGTCATTTTCTTCTTCTATTTGAAGGGTTCAGGTCGTATCCTCGTCTGGAAAAATGCATATAATAATAATATATAATATATAAATAATATATAATTAATATATATAATATATATTATATATTATTATTATATTATATAATATATATAATATATAATGTAATATAATAATAAATAATAATATTATATTATATATATATTATAATATAATATATTATAACATTATTATTATATTATTATAATATAATTATAATATATTATTATATTATATTATATATATAATAATATATAATAATATAATATATAAATATATATATAATAATATATATAAAATTATCAAATACCCCTAGGTGTAATGACATTTTTATCTTTCTTTCACAATTAACAAGCTTTTCGGATGACGAAGAGAATTTTTCTTTAATTCGAATTCTTACAACATGACGTATAAAAATGAGAATTTGCATAAAGATACGTGGTTTGGTCATTAGCGATACATTCTGCTAGCGTATTTTAATTAAAAATATTTGTAAAGGTTTTTCTTTTCTTTTTTCTTTTCTTTTCAATGAAACTGTAAGAACATTTCCAAGAGTCTTGGTATTACGGCGGGATTTATTTAGCAATTCGGACAGTTCACTCTGATTTCTCAATATGTTGATGTTGCAATTGCTTGATCTTACTGTATCTGTATAAAATGTGAAACCGGAACACTAGGCAGTAAGTGTGGGAATTACTGCGGACGTCCCAAATATTGCGGTACAACATTTTATTGTGTGCAATCTTCTGAAAATGAATCTCATAATTTGTTATGTGTTCAATATTGATCATTTATGGCGCGCAAGTAACAACAATCGCAGTCTTAATTCAGTTATTGATTTTTGATACTTGGAAGCTTGTGAAAACATTAAGTCTTATACGAAATACTCGTAATGGCAGCTGTGATTCGAAAAAAAACGCTGATTCGAAAGGCATTTGTATTTTAGTAATTAATAATAAATATATATATAATAATAAACTATTAATTATATATATAGTATTATATAATTATATAATATTTATTATATAATAGTAATTAATAATAAATATATATAATAATAAACTGTAACAATAATAAACTATTCATTTTGGCATTGTTTTTATATAAAGTAATCATTACTTGGATAAAAATTTATTTATTACTGTTCTCAAATATTTTTTATTTACCAACACAGTATTTGGCACATAATTTTTAACTACGTGTGCACATTACTGCCGTGTTTTTACTGAACTGCCTATACCTAATTTGTATGTATGTATTTGTATGTAAAGTGTTACAGTGAGAATATCTCCTAGGAAGGAATTATAGCTATGTGTGTACATTTAAAAAAATAATCTGTTATGTCAACCTAGATACGCAGTAATTGGAACGTTCGCAGTATTTGGCTCGCAGTAATAGATACGTGAACACAGTAATATAT